>NW_026652281.1:122578616-122835846 GCF_009828535.3 Hylobates moloch | reverse complement strand
ACATAATTATATATTACATATATTTATATTTAAATAAAATATATAATATATTTATATTTTAATGAAATATAAATATATAATATATTTTAATGAAATATAAATATATATTTAAATAAATATATGTTATTTAATATTATGTATTTATATTTAAAATATATAAATATATGTTTATATATTATATATTTATATAAAATATATATATATTTCGTGGGCACTTGAATATTTATTCTGATGTTGTTGGGTAAAATGTTTTATAAATGCTAGTTAGATTTTTTCAATAGTGTTACTGCATTCTTCTATATCCTAGCTGATGTTCTATCTAGTTGTTATACCAATTGTTGAGAGATTGTCATTGTAGTCACCACCTATAATGATTTCTCTATTTCTCCTTTCAGTTCTATGAATTTTTGCTGCACATATTTTGCAGCTCTGTTGTTTGGTGCATACACATTTAGGATTGCTATATATACATATATATATTTGATAAATCCTCTTATTATTATATAATGACTCCCTAGTACTTTTCTTTGCACTAAATCTACTTTAACTGTATTAATATAGCCACTCCTACTTCCTTTATTAGTGTTTG
Source organism: Hylobates moloch (assembly GCF_009828535.3). Taxonomy (NCBI): domain Eukaryota; kingdom Metazoa; phylum Chordata; class Mammalia; order Primates; family Hylobatidae; genus Hylobates; species Hylobates moloch. The sequence continues at coordinate 122,835,257 of NW_026652281.1, read as the reverse complement.
CATGATATATATACTTAAAATCTTTTTACTTTCACCCTTCCTGTGTGATTATATTTGTTGTGAGTTTCTTGTTAATAGCATATGGTTGAGTCATGGTTTTTAAACCACTCTTCCAGTTTTTGACTTTTAATTTGTGTGTCTTGGCCATTTACATTTAATGTAATTATTGACGTAGGGTTTATGTTTTTTATTTATTTTTCTATTTTTTTCTTTGTTTTCTTTTTTAAAAACTTTCTTTAGGTATTTGGATACATTTTATAATTTGATTAATTTATATAATGTTTTTGAGTAAATTGTTTTATACAGTTTTTTAAAAAAATTAGGTGGTTGCTCTATATATTACATTATAAATACATAACTTTAAAAAGCCTATTGATATGGTCGTTTTATCACTCCCAGTGAAATGTAGAAAACTTACCTCCATTTGCATTACTACCCTCTCCTGTTTATAATCAATTGTTTAAATATTTCTTGTACATTCATCTGGAACCACATCAGAGAATGTTGTAACTTTTTTCTACAATTATTAAACATAATTTAGAAGTCTCAGAGGAGAAAGACATTTATTATATTTATTTATATTTTGCTTACCTTATTCTTTCTTTCTTGTTGATGTTCCAAAATTTCTTTTTGTTTTTTGAAATGGAGTCTCACACTGTTGCCTAGGCTAGAGTACAGTGGTGCAATCTCGGCTCACTGCCACCTCTGCCTCCCAGGTTCAAGCGATTCTCCTTCCTTACCCTCCGGAGTAGCTGGGATTACAGGTGCCCACCACCACGCCCAGCTATTTTTTTGTATTTTTAGTAGAGATGAGGTTTCACCATGTTGGCCAGGGTGGTCTCAAATTCCTGAGCTCATGATTCGCCTCCCTTGGCCTCCCAAAGTGCTGGGATTACAGGTGTGAGCCACTGCACCCAGCCCCCCTCAAAATTTCTTATTTAAATTGTTTTTATGTTTAGAGAATCTACTTCAGCCATTCTTTTAGGGTAGTCTGCTGGTGACTAATTTTTTCAGTTTTTCATCATATGAAAGTGTCTTGATTTCCCCTTAACTCCTGAAGGATATTTTTACCGCATATTTAGGATTCTGGGTTGATAATTCTTTTCTTTCGGCACTTGAAAATTTGCCACTTCCTGTAGCGTCCATGGTTTCTGATGATAAATCCACTGTTTTTCCCTTATAGGAAAAGTGATGTTTCCCTCTCACAGTTTTTAAAGATTTTTTTCTTTGTCTGTACTTTTGTTGAAGTTTGACTATGATGTGTTTTGATATGCATTTCTTTGGGTTTGGCCTGTTTAGAATCACTCATCTTCTTGAATCTGTAAAAGTATGTGTTTTGCCAAATTTGGGAAGTTTTCAACTATTGTTTCTTTGAGTACTCACTCAAAGAGCCTCACCCTTTTTCTTCTCTCCTGGAATTATGATGACAGGAGTTAGGTCTTTTGTTTTAGTCCCACATATCTTGAAGCTCTGTTTACTTTTATCTTTCAGTTTATTTTCTCTCTGTTGTTCAGATTGAGTAATTTCTATTGTTGTATCTTCCAGTTTACCAATTGTTTCCTTTCCCTATTCTGATGTTGAGCCCATCTCTTGGATTTTTAAAAATTTTGGGGTGTTTTTTTTTTCAGTTCTAATTTTCCATTTGGCTCTTTAGATCTTCTATTTTTTTTGCTCAGATTTTCTACTTTCATTTGTTTCAAGTGTGTTTGTAATTGCTTACCAAAGCATTTTTGTGATGGCTACTTAAAAATGTTTGCCACATAATTCTAATGTGTCCATCGTCTTAATGTTGGCATCCATTGCTTGCCTTTTTCCTTTCAGGTTGAGATCTTTCTGCTTCTTGAAATGAGTGATATTTTTATTGAAACTTGGATATTTTGGGTATTATGTTATGAATCTTATTTAAATGATTTGTTTTAGCTGGGTTATTGTGACATTACTCCAGCTGGGGAAGGGTGGGCAATACCTTGTTACTGAGATGTGGAGATAAAGGTTCCCACTCAATCTCTGTTGACATCTGAGGCAGTGGGTTCTCCTTTTACCACTTGATGGGAGTGGGAGTTCTGGTTTCCCATTAGACTCCACTGATATCACCCTGGGAAGGGTAGGAGTGTCTTATTATTGCTCCCCATCTAGCCTCCACTGTCAGTATGGGTTTGGGGAAAGTCTTAACTCTTCACTAGGCTTTTCCTGGAACTACCTCAGTGGGGTGGGAAAGAGATACCTCCTTCTGCCAGGTGGGGTGGAAGTCCAGGCTCCTCACACAGTCTCTAGTGGGGCTCATTACCTCCTGGTGAGATGACACTTCCAACTCCCTACTAGGTCTTCTCTGACAACACCCTGGCAGTAGGATTGTCCCCCCGCCCTCCCCAACATTACATCCTGGTGAGGGTGAAAGTCTAGGCTCCCCACTCAGCCCTTGCCTGTATGGGTTATGGTGAGTCAGTTTTTTTCTCTGGTATTTAGCTGGAATACAGAGGTTATCTTCTAAACATTTCTGCCTCGCAAGACTGCTCCTTTCCTGGTCTTTTGCCTGGAGAGAGCATCCTTTTTAAAAAATTGTCTGTGCTTGTTGCTGTTTTCAGGCTGCCAGCTTCTCTAGTACCTGGCCTGGAATATGTGAGGCAAAAATAAAACTCAAGGAACTTACAGCAGTGTTGTTCTTTGGGTCCCAAGTTTCCTAGCTTCTTCACTCCACATTTCACAGTCTTTTTATGTATTTTTTTTCTTTTAAATAAATATCATCCAGGGATTTTAGTTGTACCACCACTGACTTTTTATAAGCTCAAATCTTTGCGTGCCTTCCTCTATTTAAGTTCCACTTTTCCTTTATTTCTCAGCAGAAGCATTACTTCTTCTAAGATGCTCATTCTGAGCCTGCACACGAGTCTGGGTCCCCTGTTATGCTCCCCCCTAGCACCCTATACTTCTTCTTATAATAACTGTTCAGGGCCTGTCTCGTCTGCTTGCCTGTAAACTCCTTGAGGGCAAAAGTTGGCCCCATCTTGAATAAATGAGTGACACCTTCATTTGTAAAGTAAGACAGTTGAAATAGATGAATTCAAAGTCTCAGTCTCTCTTTCTCTCCTCTTTTCCTTCTCTCTTCCTTTTATCTCTTCCTCTCTCCCATGTATCCTCTTTCAATTCTCTTCTCTTTTTCTCCACCACCCTCTAAATAATTCCCAAAATAAAATTGTTCCTGAAGTCTTCTCCTGAGCTCTGACAACATTAGATTTTATCATGAAAAGCAAAATTGAAATTTTGATCATCTGTTAGATGAATAAAGACATCTAATTATGGTTTTATCTTGCACTTATTTGAATACTAGGAATGTTTATTCATCTTGTCCACAACAACTGAGCATCTCCTATGTGCCAAGCTCTCTGGGTTCACAAAACAAAGTTTGTTTTTCCATGAAGCTGATGAAGTGTTTTTCATCTATTTATTGATCATTTACATATTTTTTTGGGAATTACCCTCCACATCAGTTGCGCATCTATCTGCTGCCCTCTGTCCCTTTACAGGGTTTAACAAATATTTTGCTCAGAAGTATGGAAGATGAAACATTTTAAAAATCCTCTCCCCTATTCAGTTAGCATGTATTCTGGCTCACCAGATAGATCATAGAGTCAAACAAAAACCTCTTCATCAAAGAACAAGTCTGAATAGTCTACTCATTGTCACTAATTTTATATAATCTTAACTAATTCGGATTTGAATTCAAATAGTCACGTGAGGCTAATAGTCACTTGAGGCTAGTAGTCACTGTCTTAGATAGAGCTGTGTGTTCTTGGGCAAGTTACTTACTCTCTGTGAGTCTTTGATTCGTCATCATTCTGACGAGGAGGAATAAATAAGAAAGGATGACAAATGCAAAGAACTCGATTAAAACATTAAAGAGAACAAAGGCCAAAGGCTTGTGATTTTTGGCACTTTATTTTTATAACAAATGTGTGATCCCACTGTATAGCAACAGTTAAATACTATACATTGCAGGAGAGAATTGAAGGGCTGGATTTAATGAAACCATTTTAACAAGAACCAGTTGCAGTGTTAGGTTGTAATTGCAAAGGAACCTGCCCAGACTTTAATTTGTCATCTTGTTTTATTTTAAAATGATGCTCAATTTGCATTTCCCAGATGTCAGAGGCAGTGATGAGAGGTCCTGGGTGACAAACCTTTAATATTAGCAAGGTTTTAAACAAAACCTGGCATTTCTCTGATGAGCTAAAATTCTACTCACTTCAGAGAGAGCGCCAAGTAAGATTGTTTTAGTCTCGCAATGTGGTCGATCATGCTGATCGTCCATTTCACTTATTTCACACGTAATTGCAATCCCTTACATCTGTAGAGGGTGCTTTAGTTGATTAAGCACTTCCACATGCCTTATCTCATTTAACCCCTGAAGCAACCTTGTGAAGATGGTAGCAGGTGATTTAAGATGAAGGATCAAAGGCTCACAGTGGGTAAGTGACTTGTCCAGGAGCACGCAGGTACTAAGTGGCTAAAGAGGAATCACTACATGGCCACATATTTATCACGCCTTAAATGTAATTGCCTAGTAATGTCATGTAATGCTAAATACACCAAAGATAAATGTCTTTATACTTCTTTCTTTTTCTTTCTTTCTCCAGTCATGAAATATCTGTATACCTCTTGATTTATGCCTCTTTAGCACAAACTATTTTCTTTACACTATGTCATGTCATTGTCACAAATCTTATTTTCCCTCTTTCTCTGAGGTGGAGTAAACTATGTTATGACTCACTTGATGTGTTTCTGAGTGTGTATAAAAACACATCTTTGTAAAAGCCCTTTATTAAACTCCCCCCCCAATTATCCAGTATGGCTATTCTATTTCTTGCTGTGATCTTGACTAATACAGTGTTGGAGTTAAGATGAGTTAGACTAATTGCAGCTTTTTTTTTTTTGAGATGGAGTCTCACACTGTCGCCCAGGCTGGACTGGAGTGCAATGGCACAATCTCAACTCACTGCAACCTCTGCCTCCTGGGTTCAAGTGATTCTCCCGCTTCAGCCTCCCGAATAGCTGGGATTACAGGTGCCTGCCACCATGCCTGGCTAATTTTTTGTATTTTTAGTAGAGATGGGGTTTCACCATTTTGGCCAGGCTGGCCTCAAACTCCTGACTTCGTGATCCGCCCGCCTCAGCCTCCCAAAGTGCTGGGATTACAGGCATGAGCCACTGTGCCCGGCTGTAGCTTTTTATCTGTGAAATGAAACATTTCCGTTAGCATCTGGGAAATAGAGAAACTCAAGTTCAGCAGGAGCCTTAAAAGCCTAAGCTTTCACATTAGTGAATCATAGTTCACGTGTTCCTTAGTCAGTCTGCCATTTACTATGTGATGAGACAAGTTATTTAATCACTCTGAATTTAAGTTTCTTCATTGGTAAAATGTAATTGATAATGGTATCTATTTATAGAGTCATTGTAAAAATAATTAGCATAGTCCCTGGCAGGTAGCGACTCAATAAAAGTTAGCCATGAAAATAAATTGTCTCTTTCTGGATTAAGAGATTGGCTGACTGGATTAGTGAGTAATCTCAATTTTTTCATAAAGCATGCTAATTAATGCCCACAGCATCCTGAATAATCACTGCTAGTACACCTCACTTATTCATTGGTAGACTTTTGGTCTCAAAAGTTGAGTTATATGTTTCCCAAGGATAATTTGCATTAGTTCCCAAACCAGTTTATACTCGTTGCATTTATAATCATTTGATTTAATCACCTATTATGTAAACTGGTGCACTAGTTTCCTGTTGCTGCTTTGACAAAGCACCACAAACTTAGCGGCTTAAAACAACACAAATGTAATATCTTACTAAAATCCTGGAGTCTGAAATGGGCTTCACTGGACTAAAATCAAGTTGTTGAGCTGGGTGCAATGGCTCATACCTGTGGTCCCAGCTACTTAGGAGGCTGAGGTGCGAGGATTGCTTCAGCCTAGGAGTTCAAGGCTGCAGTGAGTTATGATCATGCCACTGCACTCCAGCCTGGGTGACAGAGTGAGACTCCATCTTTAAAAAAATTAAAAAAAATCAAGATGTCGGCAGGGATGCATTCTTCCAGAAGCTCTAAGAGAGATAGATCTGTCCCCTTTCTTTTTTCAACTTCAAGAGGCCACCTGCATTCCTTGGCTTGTCGCTGGCCCCTACCTCCATCTTCAGTCCTTCCCCATAGCATCTGTAAGTTGCACTCTGGCTCTCCACCTCTCTTTTATAAGGGCCCCTGTGATTGGGCCTGCTGGATAATCTAGCATAGTATCTTCATGTTAAGATTCCCAATTTCATTATAACTGTGAAGTCCCTTCTGCCATGTGAGGTAACAGGCTCACAGGTTCCAAGGATTAGGGCATGGACATCTTTCGGGGACCACTATTCTGCTCACCACAACTGGTGACATTTGAGAGGAGAGAGAGAATATTTTTATGAACCCTACTTTCTTGCTTTTTTTATTGTTGGAGGTATATATTCAGGAGTTTCTAGATTTGAGATTGCTGAGTTGTAAGAAAAATGCACATACAATTTGTTAGAGATAGCCAAATTCCCCCAACGTAAGAGTTGTATCATTTACATTCCCACCAGCAATGAATGAGAGTGCCTTACAAGCCTTGCCAACAGAATGTGTTGCCAAGCTTTTAAACCTTTTGCCAATGTGATAGAAGAGAAATGGTATCTCAGTGTAATTTTATTTGCATTTCTCTTATTATGAGTAAAATTAAAATAGTTTCATATGATTAAGGACCATTGTATGCCTTTTTAATGAATTTTTGGCTTGTGCCTTTAACTCATTGTTTTATTAAGGCTTTAGTTATTTCCCCATTTTAAGTTGTTAAATATATTAAAGATAATAGCTTTTTATCTGTGATACGTTTTGCAAACGTTCCAAAATGGCTCAATAATCCCATCTCCATGTATTTACTCCTTTGTATAGACCTCTCTACATTGAATAGTCCTGGTCTGTGCACCCAATAGGATATTTGGTACAAGTCTTGCACGTATCTGTAGTGTTTTTGTATAAAATAAAACTGTGGCTACAGAATCATGGTGTGTTTGTGTGCTTATTTTATATTCATGAATTTCTTTATATTTATGATACGTCACATTCCTGGAATAAACTCTGCTTGGTCATTATGTATTATTTTCACAGTATGGTGATGAATTCTATTTGCTGGTAAATATTTACAATTTTTGCATTAGTATTTATAAGCTATATTGGTCTGTAATTTTATTTAAACTTTTGACAAATTTAGGTATCAATATTATACTTGCTTCATAAAATGATTTTTGACAATTTTCCTTCATGTTTTATGTTTTGAAACAATTTTTGTAACATCAGGTCTCTCTGGTTATTGATAGTTTGGTCAAATTTCCTTGTGAAAACTTCTGCTCCTGGTGCTTTTTTGGGGGACATAGCCCTGATACATTTTTTTTCTATAAAAGTTGGTTTAAGCTTTCTAAACTCTACTTGAGTCAATGTTGGTAAACTGTATTTTTAAAAATAAATTATTAATTTGGGGCCAGGTGTGGTGGCTCACACCTGTAATCCCAGCACTTTGGGAGGCCGAGGTGGGCAGATCAGCTTAGAACAGGAGATCAAGATCAGCTTGGCCAACATGGTGAAACCCCATCTCTACTAAAAATACAAAAATTAACTGGGCATTGTAGTGCTGTGCCTGTAGTCCCAGCTACTCAGGAGGCTGAGGCAGGAGAATCGCTTGAACCCAGGAGGTGGAGGCTGAAGTGAGCTGAGATTGTGCCACCGCACTCCAGCCTGCGTGACACAGAGTGAGACTCTGTCTCAAAAAAAAAATTATTAATTTGATACTGGTTTCTACTAAAACTACAAAAATTAGCTAGGTGTGATGGCACACGCCTGTAATCCCAGCTACTCTGGAGGCTGAGATGGGAGAATCGCTATAACCTGTGAGGTGGATCTTATGTGAGGCGGAGGTTGCAGTGAGCTGAGATTGTGCTACTGCACTCCAGCCTGGGAGACAGAGCGAGACTCTCTCAGAAAAAATCCCAAATTATTTTCAGTTGAGTTTTTAAATTTTGAATTATCATATTCCTTATTTTATTGTATTATAATCTGAGAGTGTTGTCGGTGATATTTCTTCTCCTTGTGACTTACCATTTTTTTTAATCTAATACTTGATCAATTTTGTAAATGTTCCATGTGTGCTAAAGAGGAAAATGTATTTTCTATTATCAGGGTTTAATGTTTGATACATTTCTATAAGATCTGTAAGATCTGTCTTATTGAGAATGTTGTTTAAGTCTATCAATGTTTTGTCTACTTGATCTGGTGTAGGATACTAAAGTCTATTTTTAGGGTGCTTCTGTGTATTTCTACTTGCTTCTCCTATAGTTTCTGCTTTATGCAGGTGGTTGCTCTGTTATTTGGTGCATAAATATTCCTAAATGTTTTATCTCTATCTTGAATTACAGATTTTAACATTAAAGTGCTTTTTTGTTCCATTAAAAGGTTATTCTGGTTGGCATTCTACCTTGTCTTATGTCAGGATTGCAAACCCTGCCTTCTTATTAATTCTATTTCCTGTTATGTCTGTGTCCATCCCTTTAGATTTAGCTCTTCTGAATCACTGTTTTTAGGTGTGGCTCTTATATACATACTGGCTTTGATACCTGTTGGTGAGTTAATTCAGAAATATTTTTATTTTAAAAGATGAGTTAAGCCAATCCACAATTAACTAATATCCTTGTTATGTTTCATCTATACTCTGTCACTTTATTTCAGTTGTAGTTTTTATAAAATTACTATGTGATTTTATTACATTTTCTGTTTCTCTATATGATGTGTTTGCTTTGCTCTTTAATTTTTAAAAATTTCTTTTGGTATTAGGATTAGGAATTTAGTGATAACATTTGTACTTACACCTTTTAAAAATTCCCTTCTCTGCTGGTTAGCCTTTATTCTCTGGTTTGTCAGTTTCTGACATACCCTTGACTCTTCCCCTTGATCTATACAATAGCTGTTCTCAAAATGTTCAGTAGGGGATTCTTGAAAGCCTTTCATGGAATCTGTGAGATCAGAACTATTTTCATAATAATACTAAGACATCATTTCACTTTTCTACTCTCCTTTTCTCATGAATGCATGTGAAAGTTTTCCAGAGGCTATATGGTAAGTGATGTTATCATTGCTCTGATGGCTAATGAAAGTGTGAAACACATATGAAAATCTAGCTGTCTTCTATTAAGGCAGACCTTAAAGGGATTTGCAAAAATATGAAATAATTCTTGCTGCTATATTTTTTGAAAAAAAATTATATAATGTAATGAGTTTATTTTTATTTTAAATTTATTATATTTTTATTTTATTTAATAAATTTATTATAAATTGTAAATTTATTATATTTTTATTTTATTTAAAATCTTTCAAATTTAATTTCTAATATGGCAGATATATCTACTTTATAATGGATATAACTTATGTGAACAAAAACTTTCTGAGGTCCTCAAAAAGCTCAGAAGTGTAAAAGATTTCAGAGGCCAAAACATTTGAGAACTGCTTCTGTACAACAATCAATACATTTATTCTCCTTTCCAATTCCCCTCTCCCTTTTCTTTCACTTTTTTTTTTTCCAGATTACTTTTATTTTACGGGAGCATATGACATTTTATATTATTCTTCTACCTTTGTCTCTATTTTTTAGTCTTAAATCTAAAATTAAATGTATTAAGTCCTCACTATTAACCCTTTTACCTAAATTTTCACAGTGATAACATGGATGGATGAAACTAATCCTTTAGTATTTTCTTCAAGAAGGAGTCATGAATACAGGACTCTCCAAGTTTTTACATATGTAAAACTAGTTTTTATTTATTTATCTTTTTAGACCTTGATCTTGAAGAACAGCTTAGCTGAATATAAAATCTTTGGTTCACATTTTTTTTCTCTTGAATTTCTTGCAAATACTGCTTGCTTCTTGCCTTGATCTGTATGTTGCTCTTGAGAAGTCTGATGCTAACAATTCTGTTGCCATTGTAAGATTTTTTTTTTTTTCCCTTCTGGGAGACCTGAGGGTTTTTTTTTTTTTTTAATTATCTTCAATGTTTCATAATTTTACTGGAATATATCTGAGGGTTGACTACTGTGGGTGAATTTTCTCAAGTATCTGTTGGGCCCATTTAGTATGTGGATTTAGATTTTCTATAATTTCCTGAACATTTTCTGAAATTATATTTTAAAATATTAGTTCTATTACATTCTTTTTTCTTTTTCAGAGAGTTCAGTTATGTGTAATTGGATCTTCTTTGCTTGTCCTTCATTTAAATCACTTTCAGACCTTTTTAATGTTTTATTTTTATTGTCTCGTTTTTCTGCTTTTCTTCATTTCCTCTTATCAGATGTTCATCTGCATATAATATTCCTTGGGTAATTTGTAATTTAATTTTTCATTTTTCTGAGAAGATTTTTTTTTTTTTCAATCAACTCTTACTTAATTTCTTTCTGTTTTATGTCCATTTCTGTTCCTTAGATTTTGATGATCTGATTTAAGGTGTTTTTCATATTCCTACATGCTTGTTTGAAGACACTGGATTTAGTTTGGGGTATTGCACTGTAGTTTCTTTGGCTTTGTAGTTGTTTTGGAGGTTGGAGGGGGAGGAATTTTATCATTTCGAACGTTTCAATTTTAAGTTTCCATTTTATCCTTCCAGTAGGTTTGTACAAATGCAGATTCTTTTTCAGTCTTTATTTTGTGCATCAGGTTGGCAATCTGGGGAGATTATAAGCATTTAATTCAAGAGGTCCTTCTTCTATCTGTGTAATGAAGTGGACCTTCTTCAGTGGATATCGATCTGTCATTATGTATGAATATATGTATGCATGCACATACGTATGTATTCCCTCTCTCTCTCCTTTCTCTCTCTCGTAATGGGAAAGTTACCATTTATCTCCCCATATTTTTACTCCCTTTTGTCTTGTAGCATTCCGTTTCTTTTACATGCTTCTCTTCACCATCAAAACTCCAAAATGTTTTTCTTTATACTGTCTTTTTCTCAAATTATTGTGCCCTTCTGATGCTGCCACCTTGAGTCCTACACATCTTAAAGCCTGCAGTCACTCTTCTTGTTAAATTTTTTCATGATTAGTGTAGGCCTTCTTTTTCTCAGGGTGATTTTAATTTAATCTTAGGCATGCCACTCCCCTTTTTCTCTTCCCACAGTTATTCTGGACTTCCACATTCTCTACAAATGCTTTCAGGGGGAGCTAGTGTTCTCTATCTTCCAGTTATCCTGAAGGTATGTGTCTCCTATGGTTTTATTTGTTCTGTTGTTAATCTTTATAGTTTGGAAATGTTGTCAAGTGATTCAGATTTAGATGGCCATCATTATCCTCAGGACACCCAGAAAGCAGAACTCTTTAAATTTGATGCAATCAAATCAGTCACCTTCTTTTTCCTGTATAGTGTATGCTTTTATTTCATTTATTTATAAAGTCCAAGACATTTTCCTCAGTTAACGTTATAGTTCTACCTGTTACCCTCACATCTAACACTTATCAAGAGTGGCCCTTTTCATGTAATATTATGGAGAAAACCAGTTCTATTTTTCACCACATAATAAACATTTTTTCCAATACCTTCTCTTAAACAATCAAATCTTTTCTTAATTATTTGCATTTTGTCATATGTCAAGTATTCAAACACACTAGTGTGTTTCTCTGCTATTTATTCTGTTCCATTGGTCTATTTGTTAATTTTTATGGCTTAATAAACATATCTTAATATCTAGAAGCTTGCTTTTTAGTTTTTTGTTTTATGGTTTACTTAGCTAAGCATGGGTCTTTATTCTTCCATGTAAATTTTAGAGCAAATATGATAAATTTCTCAAATGCATTCAAGTTGAAATTTGACTGGGAATTTATACATTAGTTATGGGAAAATTTATGTCTTTAAAATTATTATTAATTTTATTCAAGTCATGGAAGATCTTTCCATTTATTCTAATCATCTTTTACATTCTTTATTAGATTTTAGGATTGTTTTCTGGAGAGATATTCAGTTTTGTCACTTAGATTAATTCCTAGATATTTCATAGTTTGTTGCTTTATTTTTTATTTTCAAATTGGTTATTGCTGGTATTGAGGAATATTATTGATTTTTGTAGGTCAATCATATATCAGCATCATTGCTAAGCTCTTATTTTTTCTAATAGCTTGTCTCTAGGTTCTGTTGTTTTTCCTAAGTAGATGACCATATGTAATCTACAGATAATGCCTCTACTTTTTCACTGTTGCGTTTGAGCATTTTATTTTGCATTCTTGGATGAAACAAAAATAAGAAAATTTAGCAGTGTCAGATTTGCTCTTTGCTTTCCATGAACTTCAGTTATCCTTACTGTCACTCTCCAGGGTGATTATTTAAAAGTCGACAGTGGCTATATATAATTTTAATGTAGTATAATGTCAAAACCCATTATGAATCCAGAAAAGTTATTCTCACCATTGAGAAGAAAATACTCAGCCTCTGAAGGACAAATGAACTAAGGAGGAGAAACACTACCCTGCAATCCTCTCATTTATATTACATCTGTTGATAGTATTGATCTTAGCACTTTGGTTAGCTAACAAAAATGAAATATCAGGGCCCATTTTACTTACTTGATTTTAATTTATAATATTTTATTATAATTTTACTTGAAGTTTTAAATTTTTATTATAATTATTTTTAATCTAATTTATTATATTAAATAATACAAGAAATAAAATTGTAATTGTATTCAAATCATATGATTCAAATGAAATAGAACTAGGCAGAAAGAAACTCCCTTTATTGTCTTACATATTTCCACCTCATCTTTCTTCTACCACTAGCAATTTTCTGTGCATCGTTTTATCCCCTTTCTTTACTCAAATACATGCGTATATATAATAAGACTTTTTTCTTCAGTTATTTTAAAAACATTATTTATTGAAACATAACTCACATACCATAAAATTCACCATTTTAAAGTGTACAGCTGAGTGAGTTTTAGTATATTCACAAAGTTGAGCAACCAGCTGTAACTACTGTCTAATTTTCAGACATCTTTATCACTCTCAAAGAAACCTCATGCCTGTTAGTAGTCACTCTCCATTTCCCCCTCTCCCCAGCCTCAGTCAACCATTAATCTACTTTCTGTCACTAGGGATTTGTGTGGGCCAGACATTTCAGAGAAATAGAATAAAATAATATGTGGCTTTCTTTAATGTAGCTATGCATGATTTATTAAAATAAGCATTAATGGGATCATAATAAGCATATTTTTCTGATTCTCTTTTCCCTTAATATTTTTTCCATATCTTCTTATATAGTTTCACGTACTTATTTTTAATAGCAGTATAGTGCACACAGACTAGATGTATCATACTTTATTCACACATTCCATTATTGATGGGTATATGAGTTGTGTCAGTCAATATCAACAATCAACTTTGTGTTCATACATATAGTGTGCAGGTGCAAGTGCCTTGTCCAGAAGAGAAAATAGAGCAAAATGGAAATAATAATAGGACACACTCTAAAAAGTTATTGTGCAGATAAAACAAGACAATACCAGTGCTGAGAGCAAAGCCAGGCACATAGCAAACTCTCAATAAATGCTAGCTGTTATTAATATTACAAAAATATTCAGATCTTCAGTAGCATAGAAAATGGTTATAATATAATAGTAAGTGTAAAAATCAAGCCAGTAAAATAGCATATATACTTTGGTTGCAATTGTGGGAAAATTATGTCTGCTTATGAATAAAAACTCAAAGGAAAGATGAATACGTGAAAACTGCTTTGTTATGATGGTATCATAGATTGCCTTTTTATGTTTTCAAAATGTCTTTAATGTTATAACAGTATAAAATTAAAAAGAAATATATAGATAGAAGAAGAAATCTTGACTTGCCTTTGAAGATGAGAAAGAGGTTTCTGAGCACCCTCAGACTGGGGCCCCACCCCAAAACAAGGTGGCTCTGATATGGAAGTGTCAAGACATGGTAGCTCACCATGATTTCTTCTCAGTGAAGGATTCCTGGTGGTTTTCTCTTCCTTTATGCTAAACATCTTTGCTTTGTCTCCTTGGTCATTCATCGACCCGTCCTTTCAGTAGACATTTGTGGAGAGCCCACCATGTGCTGGGCACTGTTCTAGTCGCTACATATACAATGATGAACAAGACAGGAAAGATTTTGGATTTTACATTCTAATAGAAGACTTAGACCAGGGGTGTCCAATCTTTTGGCTTCTCTGGGCCACATTGGAAGAAGAAGAATTGTCTTGGGCTACATATAAAATACATTAATACTACCAATAGCTGATGAGCTAAAAAAAAAAAATCGCCAAAAAAATCTCATAATGTTTTAAGAAAGTTTACATATTTGGGTTGGGCCACATTCAAAGCCATCCTGGGCCACGCGCAGCCAGAGGGCCATGGGTTGGACAAGCTTGATTAGACCTAAACAAATAAATAAGAAAATAGACAATGCTACTTGCCATGCAGATAATTAAAATACAATGATGTGATGATCTTTTACTTGGTGACTACTCTAGATCGATGGTCAAGAAAGCCTTCTGTGCAGAAGTAACAGTTTATCTACTGAGCCTAAATGACAAGAAGAAGCCATCCATGGGACACTCATAGGGAGAAACATTTCTGGAGAGTGACTAGCACACGCAAAGGCTTTAAGGTGGAAGCCAGTGTGGTGGGTGTGAAGTACAGAAACCAGTGTGGATGGGCAGCGGTGAGTGAAGTGGGAGCAGAATGAGGTCAGAGAAGAAGACAGGCATCCATTCATGTGGGTGGTTGTAAGCTAGGGTGGGAAGTTTGGATTTCATTCTAAGTGGGATGGAAGCATTGGATGATTTTTAAGTAGGAGAGTAACTTGATTGGATTTAAGTTCCAAAAAGTTCACTGGCTATTCTGCCGAAAATGGATTTTAGTAAGATTGGAATCAGGGAGATCAGTTAGAAAGTATAGCAATAGTCTAGGCAAGAGGTGATGGCAGCTCAGATTAGGGTAGTAGAAGTAAAGAGGAGAAATGGCTGTTGGGATTCATTTGAAGACAAGTTAACTAGATTTGCTATTGCATTGATTGTGGGGGATAAAGAAATAAAGGGACTGAAGATAACCTCTAGATTTTGGGGGGAGATGCTATTTATTCTGAAGATAACTGAAGAATTCCTGGGGAATAGAAAAGTTCTGTTTCGATAATAAAAAAGCAAACATTTCTATCAGAAATACAAACAGAAATGACAAATAAAGGGTTGATTGTATGAGTGTGGATTTCCAGGAGAGATATTGAAGTCTTCAATACAGATGTGGTATTTAAATCCATGGCATTGGGAAGGCTCGCCTAGATGGAGTATGTAGATAAAATGGAGAAAGAGGTCCAGGATTAAGTTATCTACATACTCCTAGATGGAGTATGTAGATAAGATAGAGAAAGAGGCCCAGGATTAGCTGCTGAGTGGTTAGGAATAAGTAGCGGAGCCCAGAAAAAAGACTGAGAGAAGCTAATGAAGTAGAAAGAAGAGCAGGAGAGAGAGATGGCACAGAAGCAACAAGAAGAAAGTGCTTCAAGAATGCAGGGGAGTTAACTGTTAAATGCTTATTGAAAGGCCTGGTAAAATGAAAGGAGAGAAAGGGAGTTTGGATTTGGCATCAAGAAGGAGACTTGTGAACTTACGACACAGATATTAGAATCAGACAAAATTGGATTTGAACTTCAAAGATCGGTTGTGAAGGTTAAATGAGGTGAAGTATATGAAATTACTTAGCACTTAATAGGAACTTAACCCATATTATTTCCTGGAAAGGCAGGATTCTTGAAATATTCTAGGGAAGAGGTCCTAGCTTCCTGGTGTTTTGTTTTTGAAGCTCCGGCTTCAAAAACGATTTGATTCTTATTTTCAAAGCAGGGAATAGGGTTTATTGACCTGGAGGGAAGATACTTCAGGGAAGTTACTTCTGTCCAAGAAGGATATTAATACAAGTTTGTTCCCTTGGAGTCCCATGGGGAGTTCTTCCTAGCTCTTGTTTGGTTCCTTGGGCATTTGTGCTTGTTAAATCTCGGTCATGAAGTTTCATGCCAATCTGTCACACTTATTTAATTCTAACATAAACAGAGTGGATTGAGGCTAAAAGTGATTGGTGTTGTGCCTAAAACATTGACCAAACACCACAGAGGAACCTATTTCATTACCATATTCATGCTATCTTCCTGAGGACATCTTGCTGGGAGTTGGGGAGGGGATAAGAGGGTAAAAATAAAGGTTTATTGTTTACAGGTGCAGTCATCAGGAGCTCAGTTCAGTTCTTGTCCCAAAATGTTGGCTCTAGAGTTAGCCAGTTCTTAGTCTGCTATAGACTTTTTTTTTTTTAGTTTTTGTTTATGTGAAAATGTGCTTGTTCCACATGCATATTTGAAGAACAGTTTCACTGAATATAGAACTCTAGGTGACAGGTTTTCTCCCCCTCTTTCAGCACTTTAAAATGTAATTCCATTGTCTTCTGGTATATATATATGTGCCAGAAGAACTCTCATACAGGCAAACTCTAAGAATGATATGTGACTTTATATATCTAGTGTATATATATATATACACACACACACACTATGTATACTTTATATATAGTATATATATTATATATAAATATATATTCATATACTATATATACTTTATGTATATAAAGTATATATTCATATACTATATATACTTTATGTATATAAAGTATATATTCATATACTATATATACTTTATGTATATAAAGTATATATTCATATACTATATATACTTTATGTATATAAAGTATATATACTTCAGTGCATGTATATAAAGTATATATATACTTCAGTGTATGTATATAAAGTATATATATACTTCAGTGTATGTATATAAAGTGTATATATACTTCAGTGTATATATATAAAGTATATATATACTTCAGTGTATATATATAAAGTATATATATATGTAAAGCACTTTAAAAATGTAATTCCATTGTCTTCTGGCATATATATATACAAGAGAACCGTAAGAATGATATCTGACTATATATATATATATAAATACATAGTGTGTGTATATATATAATGTATACATATATAAATTATATATATAAATATAAATACATAGTGTGTGTATATATATAATGTATATATATATATATATATATAAAGTCAGACATCATTCTTAGAGTTCTCTTATATGTGATGTTCCCCTTCTCACTTACCACCTTGGCTGCTTTTAAGATTTTTCTCTATATCTTTGGCTTTTAGTAGTTTAACTATAATGTGTCTAGGTATGTTTTTTATTTGTGTTCAGCTTGTTTAAGGTTAGCTAAGTTTTTTGGATCTGTAGTTGATTTTGTCATTAATTTTGGAAGATTGTGATCATTATATTAATTTCTTTTACTTCATTCTCTCTGTCTGGAACTCCACTTATATGTTTGTTAACTATCTAATATTGTCCCACAGTTCTGTGTTGTTCTTCTCTTCTTTATTTCCCCTCATTCTGTTTTCTGTATTTCAATTTAGACAGTTTCTATTGACCTATCTTTAGCTTGACTGACCCTTTCCTCTGCTTTGATCAGTCTTCTGATAAGCCTATCAAATATATTCTTCATCTCTGATATTTCATTTTTCACTTTTCATGTTTCCATTTTTTCATGTATGTGTTGAATTTATATATATAAATAATAACTTTCATCTCTGCTGAAATACCCTGCTGTTGTCTACCTTTTCCACTAGATCCTTTGACATATTTATATTGGCTCTTTCAAATTTACTGTCTTATATTTTCAACATGTGAGCCATATCTGGGTCTGCTTCCATATACTATATTCTCCCTTGATGGGCTACATTTTGTTGCTTTTTCACATGCCTTATATTTTTTAAAATTGTATGCTGGATATTATATATAAAAGAACAGTAGCAGCTGAAATAAATGCTATTTATCCTTAAAAAAGGGTATTGCTTCTTTGTATGATAGGCTGCTAGTGTAGAGGGCTGAGTCAATCTAATTTATCAGTGGTGTGCTAGTTGATGTTTAACACCTGGATCTTTGGAAAGAAAAGAAGTCTTGGCTTACAGCATTTGCTGATTTCTACCCTTGCCAAATTCAAACTACCAACATGATGTCACGGAACAGAGAGTTGGGAGAAGCACAGTAATATATTATTATGTAGTATTTCTAATATACAAATACAATAGATGTAACTTCAAGAATATATATAAAATTATAAAATACAGTAAAATCATTAGGGAGTGATGGGTTTTAAGTATTTATTACCTTTTGAAATGTAATTCATTTATTTAAGTGTATATAATTTAATAGTGCAGGTATTTAACATTGACTCACAAAATTGCTGAACATTTGACAATCAGCTCTTTTAAGCCAGTACATGATGGCTCCAGCACACCAGCGTTAGCTGATCATATCAGGGCTTTGCTGTTGTTTTAGTTAAATTTAGTTCGCCACTGGATTCAAATGATCTGTGGGCAGCATCAGGATTCTCCCTTCAGTAGGGTTTGGGATTTGAGTAGAGGGAATTTCTGGAGATAGCTTTGTGTTTTGTAGTGCAGCTACCAGCGTTCTGAACCACCAGAGAGCTCACTTTGCTTTGCAGTCTGGCTGCCAACTTACTGGGTCACTGGGGCATTCTCCTTGCTCTTCAGTCCTGCCCCTGGCTCTCTGTACTCCACTGTGCTACCCTGCCTCTGCCTGTGGTAGTGCACTCAGTGAAGCCCAGAGTGCCTGTGAGCAATTTCTCTCAGTCCTCTTGCCCCCACACCCCACGCCACCTACAGCCATAAGTACTCGGTTAGGGACTGGAGTGCATAGGAGGGATTCTCTCAGTTCTCCTACTCTGCCCTCAGCCTTCAGGAAACACTACACACCTGCAACTCAGGGAGAGTCTCTCGCAGCTCTCCACTCTGTCCCCAAATTTCCATGTAAGCACCCAGTGAAGGTCTGTGGGAGAGACTTGGCAGGTGGCTGCAGATTTGTGGCTGGGGCTCCTGGAGATACTAAGCAGTCGTGATAGCACTCACTTAGCCTTTAACAACTTAAAATGGTTCAGATGGTTCTTCTTATCCAAATCAATGGCAGCTTCCTCCTCATTTCCCCACTTCACCAAGGATGAAAGCAGCCATGGGTATCTTCTGTCCTAGGAGGAGCTCACTATTTTCTGGACTTTGGTTCTTCTGGATTTCTTTGAAACCCAAGATTTTTAATGGCCTCCACAAAACTGCGATTTTGTAGGTCACTGTCCTGTTCTTTTTGTTAGAATGGCAACAACACTCTTCTATGACCTCCTACTTTCTAAGTGAAAATGAAATTTTCTTGATTCAAATTCTAAGCATGATTTTTGTTCTGTAAAATTTTGTATTGGTAGTTGGAAAATTACTTCTAAAAGCGGGCAGATGGTAGACATCGATCCTCTTGAATACTTGGGTTCAGGAAATTAAAAGGGTTTGAGCTGCCGGTCAAGGGGTGTAAACAAAGATAAGTGAAATTGCAGAGTATAGCTTCATGGTATGTGTGGCAGAGATTACTTATTGTCTATTCTAATATTATCCTCTTAGAAACAGAACCCTGTGTGCTTAGCTGAACGCATGGCCACCTGAATAAATTCTGTATTCCTCAACCTCCCTTGCAGAGAGGTGCAGCAATGTGTTTAAGTTCTGGTCTGTGAGTTGTAAACAGAGATGTCTTATGGCAGCTTCTGGGAAACCTCTGTAAAGAACCTTCTTTTTTATCCCTTATTCATTTCTGCTACTTGGCACGCAGATGAAATGGCGTGAGCCTCAGTGACATTTTGGACCAGGCAGTGACATTAAGAGTGTGTGTCACTCTTGCAGAACAGTAAGAACAAAAGTGTCTGAGCCCTGGCATCATGGACACTTATGCTATGTCTGGATTGCCCGCCTCGTGACTTCTTTCATGGGAGAGAATAGTTCATTCTCTGTTTTAGCCATAGTTCAGGGGAGAAGAATTCCTCTGACATGAAGCTAAACCTATGTCTGACTGATTTGGTAGGTAAACTAGAATCATGCAATCAGAATCTTAGAGCTAGAAGAATCTTTTAATAGCACTTAAGTCTATTTCCTACTTTTTTAAAAAAGGGAAAAATTGAGGCCCAGAAAGGTTAATTGTTTTCTCAAGGTTAATGACAGTTTGCTTTAGATAGCACTTGGGAAAATATCCCACATAGACCTAGGATTTATTAGTACAGCTATGTAACACAATTTTCTTCTTATAGAAACATAAGTAGTACTAAAGATAGTAAATATTTTTATATTTATCATATATATAACATATTTATGTATATCAGAGATAAGTAAAATATTGTGCCTTAAGCAAAGTAGACAGTGTCTTGGCACACATCCAGACCTTCATGGAGGAAAAATTAATAGTACCTAGTAATTGCTTGGAAGAAGTTCCTTTGGATTAGATATCCTCTTCCATCATCCTTTTACTAAGTATAGATTCTGAAATAGATTGGCAAGAAATTTGTCCCTTTCCCCAAAAAAGCAAATTAAAAAAAACCCATAAATAGATTTAAATATTAGGTCTCTCTTCTCCAGGGACAGAAATTAAATGGGTTGGAATAATCCCTCTTTATTAGAAGAAAACTGGAATTGACCTCCAGAAGTTTTATTGCAAGATCACATTCAATTCCTCTGATCTCATCTGCTCCACTCTCTAAGGGAGTGATCACAGCTTTGGGATCTGGGGCCTTCTGAATGAGGAGCTAAAAATGGGGTTGGCAATGGTTACTATCTACATACTATTTGAGCATTACATTTGAAAGAGAATAAGAAGTATGAAAATCTTTAGGTTGGTGATTGGCTCCTATCTCTTGATGTTCTAAAATTCCTATCTCGTTATTATTAAAAAATTGAAAAATGGTCTAGGCCAAACAGAGCAGACACACTTCATTTTGTTGTTTTTTTTAAAAAAATACAGATCTAGGACTAGAACCTGCTTTTTCTTATTCCCATCAGAATGTTCATTCCACCTGATGGAATCCAACAACGCGATTAGCCACCAGTCTTGCACTTGCATGATGAGGTGGTTTTGATGTCTAATTGCAGATGGATCTGGAAGCTCCCCCTGCTCCTGCTGTCTCCCACCAATCTCACCAAAGTCAGAAACTCCACAAGTAGAAAACTATTCCTTGGTTTCCATTAAAGTGTAATCACCTGGGAGAGATAGCACAGAAAGCCACATAATTATTTGCACTTTGAAATGATTGTAGCTATGGGTCCCTTCCTGAGAGAGGTATTGGTGAAGAAGCAAGAAGAGAGGATTAAGTGTAGGTCCCTGGGGAAGGGAAGCTGAGCACTACTGAGATTCTCAGTGGGTGGGCTTCGATAGGGTTTGGTAGGCCGTCCAGGAAAAGATGCAAGAATAGCAACTGTAGGTCTTGCCCTATGCTAATTTTGCTCAAGGTGGTCTAGCAATCAGGTCTAGGGTGGTCAGCCATGTTTATTCCATAGGATCAGGGCTGGAGCAGCTTTCTCACTCAGGTGCTTGCCACAGCAAAGCTCATGCATCTCATAACCTTTGTGTAGTTTTCTGGCCATATATAGAGGCAGCTGTAGACAATGTCTTTGATGCCAGCTTGCTAGGGGAATTTTCCACAAAAGCACACGAGGATTTGTCCCACCCAACTGAGAATGCTGTTTTTCTGGATGGATCTCTATTTATGCATGAGGAAACTTGGCACTGGCATAGCGGTATTTTATTTTTCTTTTTTGTTTGGTTTTATTTTGTGCTTCAGAAATAGAACCGATTAAGCATTACTTGCTTTTGAAGGCTCAGCTCTCCCTACAGCATGACTTCAAATGTTGTTCTCCCCAGGCAAGAACGGGGGAAAACACATCTTCTAGCTTTTGTTGAAAGCAATGCAAATGTAGAGAATAGTTGAGAAAAATTTTCTGTTTAATTTATATGTCTTTGAAAATCTTTTTTCCTACAAAAATAATGCTTAAAGAAATTAGAATAAATCAGAAAACATACATACAAGAAAAAACAATACAATTGGATGACAATTAAAATGATGTAATAAAATTACATTAGAGCTGGATTGGACCTTAGGAATAATCTGAATCAATAAACTATTTTATTTTATAAATGATCAAACTAGTTCCCAGAGAGGTTAAGCAACTTGCTTAAGGTCACACAGCCAATAATAAGAAGAGTTAGAATCGATCCTTTTTTTTTCTTGATTAATCATTTTCTTACTGTACTACTGGTTTTCCAAATTTTCTTTTTTCCTTTTTAGTGATGAGACTGTTTCTGTAGGTCAAATTTTACTCTGAAGCCCAACATATAAAACAGGGATGTTCCAGTTGGATGGAAGCAGGTGTGGAGGGGAAGAGCGGGCCTGTTCTCTCTACCCCCAACCACCCCAAGAATGCTTTGGAGACACCCCAATAGCACATCTTAAATTTCCTAGAGCAACATCAGATACATTGAATAATCATTGCATTATATTATTCAGTCATTTATTTATTCAACAGCTATTTATTGTTTGCTATGTGCTAGGCATCTTTTGAGGTGAAAAGAATACAGCTTTGAACAAGGCAAGATTGTGTGGGGTGGGGGCTGAGGTCACGCAGCATGCTGGGTGTCTCCCAGGCTCTGTCTCCTTCTTGTCTGTGGCAGCCTTTGCATGCTCTCTTTGTGGTTTTGGGTATACAGTACTTCATAATTTGAATAGGGACAACACAATGTTCAAATCAGGAAGATTTGGATTTGACTTGATCTGAATAATTTTTTTGTCTGTCTTTATTTTGAAAAGATCCAATATTTCTCAGTGTTCATTCAGAGCCTTTTATTTCTCCTTAGCTGGTAGTGGACTTGGTAGTTGCCCCGAGACTAATTTCTATTTCCACTTGTATCAGAGAGGAGAAAATTGTCAATTCTAAAGGCTACCACTTCAGTACCTTATGGATAAGCTTCTTAAGGAAACTAAACACACTAACTTAACAGAAATTTTTTAAAAAGTCTCATTCCTGGTGGACACACTTAAGGATCCTATACCTTATTCTCTATTGTGGTTTATTATAAGCTTGGAGCTCATAATACAGAAATTACCTTCTTTCCGACATTACTGGCGCACTCAGATTCCAAAGGTCAGCTGAGCGTTTTACAGGTTGGCCACTTGGCCCTTCAACTCCCTTCAGTCCTGACACAAAATCAAGAGGGAGAGTGCAGTCACGATCATCGGGGTCACATCCTGACTCTGCTGCTCACTGCAACTTGCTTGCTATGGATCTTGGGCAAATTATTTAGCTTCCCTGAGCCTCAGCTTCTTCACTGATATATTAATAAAATGAGTATAAAATCAGAGTCATTGTGGCGATTAAAAGAAAAATAATCGTATCACAGTGGCACAGTGCCTCACCCACAGATGCTTAATAAATTTTTTCACGTCCTCATTTCCTTTGAATCTGAAGGACACTTGAGTGACTTAAGGATTGTGTCAAATGCAGATTCAGAATGAGCAGGCCTGAGGATGAGACCTGAGATGTTGCATTTCCAACAGGCTTCCAAGTGTTAACTTGCATGCAAGGTCCTAGGAAAGGATGTTTAGTCACCGTGAAGTCCAGGCATGTGATTGAATCTTGGCTTTGCCAGCTGCCAGGTGGATGATCTTCATTAAGACACTGCGTCTTTCTGAGCCTCATTTCTCAACTGGGGTTATTTATGTTTCATAGGTAACATGAAGACTTAAAATGAGATAACATTTTAATGGTGCCACAAGTATAACATTGTTATTGTTATTTTATATTTTAGTCATATTAGACTGAACAATGCTGACACTGAGAGAGTGACCTGCAGCTATTGGCAGAGTGAGCAAATCTTTCAAACAGCACCTAGTGTAGTGCCTGGTGCACAGGAGGTGACCCACGGACATTGAATTGTATTTCCTCTATGAAGTTCATATGGGTGGAGGCTAGATGAAGACCGAGCAGAGCTGTTCCATAGAAATATTCAGGCCGTGGTTAGAGTTTGAGTGGGTGCTCCCTTGAACTCTCTTCTATAAAGGAAAACCAACTATCTGTTGATCAACTGGGTCCTAAAAAAAGGAGTTATGCTCATCAATTTTTGTTTCTTTCCTTCTGGAAAACACTGTGGTTCTTTTTTTTTTTTTTTGAGACGGAGTCTTGCTCTGTCACCCAGGCTGGAGTGCAGTGGCGCAATCTCGGCTCACTGCAAGCTCCGCCTCCCAGGTTCACGCCATTCTCCTGCCTCAGCCTCTCCGAGTAGCTGGGACTACAGGCGCCCGCCACCACGCCCAGCTAATTTTTTTGTATTTTTAGTAGAGACGGGGTTTCACCGTGGTCTCGATCTCCTGACCTCGTGATCCGCCCGCCTCGGCCTCCCAAAGTGCTGGGATTACAAGCGTGAGCCACCGCACCCGGCCTGTGGTTCTTATTATAACTGGGGTTCTTATTATAATTTCTGGAATTAGATGCTGAGGTCCTTAGTAAGGTGGTTCTGTGATGATACAGACAGTATTTCTGCTTCGTGCCAGTGGCGTAGTTGTGGCTTCCAGTGCGACTCGGAGAGCTTGCAGGAAGAATGCTAGAATTCCAGGGGACCTTGGTGGAGTTGTGCACTCCAACTTTGCCCTTTTCCTGCCTCCTTCTTTGTCTTTCATCTACACTTAATGACTAAACCTTTTTTTCCCCATTTAATTAAAAATAATTCCACAAGTAATATATGCCCATGCTACAAAAACAAGAAAATAAGTATCCCTGAAATCCACTACCTTAAGATAAACTTTTTTTCTTTCTAACATTTTGAATCAAAGTTGTGGGGAGTGTTTGTGTGTGTGTGTGTGTAGGTGTGCATGTGTGCATGGGTGGTGTATGGTCCACAGCTAAGATTGGATTTTATACTTCATATTTTTTTGATGGTGAGAAAAAAATCACGAGAAGGATATTATTTGGTGACATGTAAAATTTATATGAATTCACATTTCAATGTTCATAAATAAAATATTATTGGAACACAAGCGTGTCTATTTTGTTTTTGCATATTATCTATAGCTGCTTCCTCAAAACAACAGTAAAATGGATTAGTTGTGACAGGTATCATATGGCCCACAAAACCTAAAATATTTACTATCTGATTCTTTACCAAAAGTATTTGTTGACCCCTGGTGTAAACAATTTCTATTTCATCTTTCTTAGTCTTTCATTAAAAATGGCACTTTTCGCTGGGCAGGTTGCTCATGCCTATAATCCCAGCGCTTTTGGAGGCTGAGGCGGGCAAATAACTAGGTCAGGAGTTCGAGACCAGCCTGGCCAATATGGTCAAACCCCGTCTCTACTAAAAATACAAAAAAAAAAAAAAAATTAGCTGGGCATAGTAGCAGGTGCCTGTAATCCCAGCTACTTGGGAGGCTGAGGCAGGAGAATTGCTTGAACACAGGTGGTGGAGGTTGCAGTGAGCTGAGATTGCACCACTGCACTCTAGCCTGGGTGACAGAGCAAGACTCCATCTCAGAAAAAAAAGGTACTTTTTGGGTTCAGATCTATTGTTTTTTATCGGTTGTTAGAGTGCTTTCCATTTGTAAAGCATTGTTATTTTATTTAATTCTCAGAGCCTCTGAGTGAGTTAGACATTATATGTTCATAAATACTCTTAGCTTGCAAGTAACGGAAACCACCTTGAGTGTCTTAAACAAGAAAATGGGATTGAGAAAGACTGACTTTAAAAATAGGGGATTTGCCCTGCGACTCTTGGGTAGGGCTCAGTTGGGCTTCTGAAAGGGCCTGGAAAGCAGCCATGACTCTCAGCTCCTTCCAGTGTGTGCTTTTTAATCTCTTTGCACAGCTCATCTGCCTCTGCCTGTCAGTACAAGTGCATCTGGCTGCTAACAGCCCAACTCTCTGTTTTATTGCTCCCGCCACTCTGAAGGAGACTATATTCCCTTTCGGGCCCAATTCTAAATTTTATCTAGGAGGGAAACATAGGTGGCCCAGCTTTTGCCAGATTTCACTCCTAGTCCAGTCAACTGCAGCCGTGGTCAAAAATGGCTCCTATGGAAAACTATTGACAAAATGGCTCCTCTGTACACTGGGGGACATTAAGAGGAACAGTTGTGGGTTAGGCAGATATTTCAAAAGTTATCTATTTCATTATATTGTTTCCTATTTTACAGAGGAAGAAATTAAACCTGAGTGACACCAAGTGATTCTCAAGTAGTACTTTGTCAAATATGAGTATGCAGACTCCAGATTTCAAGTGTGTTTTGAGTACACCAGACTGTTGCTCACGGATTGCTGTGGTCTTGGGATGTTACCCCAGTAACACCATATTTGGGCTGCAGATCATGTTTTGCTCATTTCTCATCTCATTGCTTGATATGTCATTGGAAATTGGGAATTCCCTCTGTGTCTTTTACTTTGTTTCCAGGTTGCAGCTGGAAGCTGGATGGACAGATGCAAATTTTGGAATTTTCTCCTGGTTGACTGCTGTGCTTAGAGTTTTGATCCATCAGTGGAGGGAAATTGAGTGAAAATGATCCACATGCCAATCTGGGCTGGCATCTCATCGCTTAGCCCAGCGTTTGTCTCACATCTTGTGTGTAATGCCAGCAACTAAATCTCCAAGCTCGATTAGCAATGGTTACAGCCCAGTGATCACAAATCCAGAAACCCCCTTGACATGATGTTTCATCAGGGAGAACCGTAGCCACAAAACCTGCTTCTGAGCCAATCGAGGAAGACACCTCAGATACTGTGACTCTAATTCTGGGGCAGTTGTTGAATAAAATATGCCATGACTTTATGGATTTATTTTCTCTCTAAGTTGCATGAGTAAAATGAGCCATGTGATTTTGTAAAATGTAGCTGTGAAAGAGACCTGGAAATTTGAGGATTGCTGGAAAGAGTTCTTTATGCAGACACTCAGGTGTGGAGGACAGGTGCAGGGGAAATTTGTTGTATGATGCTCCAGTACTCATTCCTTTCTTCTCCCTTTCTCCCTCACTATACCTTGAACGTCTCTCTTTTCTGTATGATTTTGGTGTGGAGTTGATCTGTCACAAAGTTCAAGGATTAGACTGTAATGGACGTAAGCCAATTTATATCTTCTTTCCCCAGCTGCAGTTATTAGTTTGGGTTTAGTCAAATGTCCCATTTCAGGACAATGAAAGGGATCCCAAGACCTGGCTATGTGCTATTGGAACTGACATTTTCTTTTCCCTGGAGCATGTAGGGTTAGCATGTGTGGCTTGAAACTGAGGCAGCTATTTGGTTGTCATAAGAGTAAAGCTGAAGCTACTGTGTGTATCTGGAGGCATGTCTACCACATGGAATCTGATGATGGAACAATCCCTATGGAAGGGAGAGCTAAGAGACAGAAGGAAGATCAGACATCAAGGGTCTTTGGTAATAATGTCTAAACTGCTGAATCAACAAAGTTCATTTAAAGCCCACTCTGACTCTGAATCAATTGCTTAAGGCATTTCAGCTGAGTTTTAAACAATTTGCATAAAAATTCCTATCTGATACAACTAATATTACTAACTCTCTGCTCTGAATAGATTATGTTTGCTTGGTAATCTGTCTGGCTTCTTCCAAAGACTTGGTATACTTGACACTTGGTGGCCAATGGGTGCTGCACAGACCAGTAAATGGTGAATCTAGCTCTCAACTTGGACCCAGCTTTCTGTTTGCATGTCTAGTGTACATTTTTGTCAGGGTTGAGAGTTGAGTAATTGCTCTATTTGACGGTATTTGCTGTGTTTTAATAGAAAGGGAAATAATTATGTATCAATCTGCTAAATGACTTTCTTTCCTCCTTAAGATCTACCTTTAACATTTTTTTCTAGTGGTTGTGGAACTCAAGCCCACAGAGAAGCGGTATCTTCTCTGACTTTTGGCTGCTGAAGTTTTATTAGGGGGGCCCTTGTAGGTAGGGAGTCTTGATTAGTCTGTATCATTTAGGATAATTCCTTTCCCTATGTGCTCCTTGGCTTAGCAGCCAAATTTTTGTGACCTAATTTTGGCCAATTGATACGAAGCATGAATTGGAAGCCTGCTGGGCATAGGGGTGCTTCAGGCAAGTTTCATAACTAGTTAGAGAACAGGAGACCCGAATGTCATTGAATTGCTTTACCTCTTGCCTTCTTGTGTGAGATTTTAAGCTGGTTGTCAGAGTTTTTTTCTTTCTTCTTAATTTATGTCAAAGAAAGCATCCTGATGCATTTTGCTAGGACCACATGAAGTAGGGAATCTATGATTCCCCCGAGGAGGCATCCGAGAGCCAAAATAAGAAAAAAGAAACAGAGAAAAGAAAAACACATCTCAACCCATCTACTATAGTTCTTTTACTTTTATCTTGATGTCCTGTTTCTCTGTGCATGATTCTACCTTCAGACACAGATGAGACAAGGAGTGGTCTGTGTGATTAGTAGATTTGAAGGGCTGTTTTGTGCAAAGTAGTGGTGCTTGAACACCATACTCAGATGATCATAAATTTGCTAGCTCACTCTCATACATACTTATGAAAATATCCTTTTTATAAGTATTTACAGGGGTGGCATTAAAAATACTTAATAAGCATTACAGTAATATGTTAATGTATAAATCAAGCTATTAATAAAAACACTAAATGCATGTGTGTGTGTGTGTGTGTGTGTGTGTGTGTGTATATGTATATATATTTTTTTTTTTGAGACTGGGTTTTGCTCTTGTTGCCCAGGCTGGAGCGCAATGGCATGATCTCAGCTCACCGAAAACTCCCCCTCCGGGGTTGAAGCGATTCTCCTGTTTCAGCCTCCCGAGTACCTGGGATTACAGGAATGCGCCACCACACCCGGCTAATTTTGTGTTTTTAGTAGAGACGGGGTTTCAGTACATTGGTCAGGCTAGTCTTGAACTCCCGACCTCAGGTGGTCTGCCCACCTTGGCCTCCCAAAGTGCTGGGATTACAGGGGTGAGCCACTGCGCCCAGCCTTCAATGTATATTTTATAATTCCCTAATCTAAATTATTAAACTTCTTACCGAGTGATATAAGTTGAAATGCACATAGTTCATTGAAAAGATAATGATTTACAGGTCATTTATTGATTTTTAGAAATTGTTGCTGTGATTTGTTGATGGCATGGCTGTTACATGCTTAGTGACACCTTGTGGTTTGACACAGGGAATTACATCAAACTCCTCCACCAACCTCTTTGCTCATTTGTTGGTCGATGGTCATTAGGAGACTTGCATTCTCAAAAAATAGAGAATTTCTTTTTAGAATCAATACTATTGTTCAGGATCCTGAGACCTTTCTCAGCTTCTGCTGAACTAAGCAATTACATTAATTTTTTTCTAGATTTTATAACGTTGCCTAAAATTTTTATATGGTCAAATTCCCTTTTATCAACTATGTCATGAAAATCATTTACTGGAATGCCATTTTTAATTAAGTTGAAAGTATACTTCGGGTTAAATGAGAGGCAGTGCAGTCAGTGTGAAGGTTAAGTATGCTTCCTCTGTTGCCAAGGTGCCTGGGTTTGGATTCAGACTCTGTCGCCTACATTTTAAATAATCTCTTTGTTCCTCAGTTTCTTAATCTGTGAAATGGGGAGAATCACAGTAATTATAGGACTCTCAAAAAGTACTCTTCTCTCTTGGAATTGCCATCCATGGAGTTGAAGCCTTCAGCCACTGGCCTGAGCCTGCAGTGGCACCTAATATCTCCTGACTTGACCATCTGCTGTCCTCATCTTTCTCCAGTCCTCTCAGAGCCTAGCTCCCAGTGGCTGTAATATCTACAAGTGGTCACACAGAGATAATTCCATGGCATGCTGGCCTGAGATGGACAGCCATAGTCTTCGTGGTCCATATGGCCATGGAGGGGCTTGCTCACCTGGGTGTTAGATGCGCTGCCAAAGGTATTCCCCACACTGCTTTTGCCAGACTAGGACACACTCTGGCGGGTAGAACGGATATTGGTGTTTGTGAGCTACAGTGAATTGGATGCTCCCATATAGTCTGGTAGTGTTCACCCAGGGATCCGCAGGGCCGAGAGGAATACATAGAGGGAGCGTGGCTGGTCCATGGGGACCCCTGGGAGAACCTGTGGTGGGCAGCAAGAACAGACACTTTTGGGTACTTTGACTGTCTTGGGCATCTACCAGTAAAAAACAGTACCAGCTGCGGGTCCTAGAGGTCCCAGATGTGCCAGTTATTAACCCTTTTGTTGCTAGATTATGGAGAGATTCTGGTGATATTGGAAGTGGCTATTTATGAAAACTACAGATAATATTTAATATTTTTATAAATGCTTCTACCTTGCTGGTGAAAACCAGCAGTATATCAGTCTTCCATGTTGAGAGCGGGGGGGGGGGGGGGGGAAGGGATTTAGGAAAGTAAGTTAATATTTTTTTGAGTACATGGATTTGGTAAACTGAGGTTCACATACATCACTGAAGTTGCCCAAGGTCGTGCAGTTCATGTGTTGAGGATTGGGGATTTGAATCTTGGTCTGTGGGTCCTAAAATCCTTACAGGTTGATGTCTAGAGGAGATAGAAAGTTGGGGATGCTGTTGATGACCAGAAAAACCACTGGGTTCTGATGGCACTTTGGGAATATAGTCTAAATGTCTGTTATGCTTGCAGAGGTTTCATCACTCCACTCCAACCATTTTTCCTCACCTATTAAGAGGGAATTAAGTGACCACAGAGAGATATGTGACTGTGCTTATCCATGTCTGTGGTTGCTCTAAAAGGAAAATTGTTTCTCAGTTGGGAAATTTCAGGAAGTTGCAGAACTTATATTCAGCTTTCTGAACTTGGTGTTACATCCCCAGGAAGTTAGTGATCCCTTTGGGACCAGGAAACCAAAAGAAGGGACAAACACCAAACACCAGGGTCTGTTTTTGGAATCCCCAAGAATACAAAGAATTGATGGTGATGTTTTCTTTCCAGAAAAGAAATTTGTGCGGCAGCTGTGCTATTAAGGGTAGGGTGAGTGGGTTGCTGGAGAGCCGGAGAGTCTGGGGCCATGCTTAGTTTAAATGACAGCTTTTGACATTTCTTCTCTTTGAATTTGGAAATCTTAAAGCAAAATCATATGGCTCTGAAATCAGTTTCTTTTAAAAATACCCCAGTGTCACACAAACTGAAATGGGAAGAAGGCTGTGGTGCAAGGGTTTTCCTATTTCATCAATGTCAATGAGGAGGGAAGAGATGCAAATCATGGGTCAGTGGAAAGCTCTGGCCCCTGGAGTCAGCCTAGGTATGACCCTCAGATTTGTCATTTACCTGGCAAATGGATGACTCTGCAGTTCTCCTACCCTGAGTTTGCCCATTTGAAAATTGGGATGTGTGTGCATGTGTGATGTGTGTGTGTACAGAAGTGTAATAATAATACTAATATCCAACGTGCAAATGTTAGGTACTATATACCGCTCCCAGTTTTCCCAAATCCTCAGCATTCCGACCTGGGAACATTGCAGCAAGGCTCCTCTTCCTCAAATAATTCACATAGCTTTGCCCTGCTCCATCTCTGGGTCCTACCTCAGATGTCTCTTACCCCAAGAAGCATTCCCAGTCTTCCAAAAGGAACTAGGTATGCTGTTACTATCTTTCTTTCTTTCTTTTTTTTTTTTTTTTTTTGAGAAGGAGTCTCGCTCTCTCACCCAGGCTGGAGTGCAGTATCGCGATCTCGGCTCACTGCAGGCTCCACCCCCCAGGGTTCACGCCATTCTCCTGCCTCAGCCTCCCGCGTAGCTAGGACTACAGGCACCTGCCACCTCACCCGGCTAATTTTTTGTATTTTTAATAGAGATGGGGTTTCACCATGTTAGCCAGGATGGTCTCGATCTCCTGACCTCGTGATCCGCCCGCCTTGCCCTCCCAAAGTGCTGGGATTACAGGCGTGAGCCACCGTGCCTGGCCTACTATCTTTCTTAGAACTCTATTCTTCACACATTCTGCGGGTATGGACTGAATGTTTGTGTTTCTCCCAAGATTCTTATGTTGAATTGCTAAACCCCAAGGTGATGATGGTATAAAGAGGTGGGCTGGCCAGGTGCAGTGGCTCACGCCTGTAATCCCAGCACTTTGGGAGGCTGAGGCGGGCGGATCACCTGAGGTCAGGAGTTTGAGACCAGCCTGGCCAACATGGCGAAACCTCGTCTCTACTAAAAATATAAAAATTAGCCGGTCGTGGTGGCGCATGCCTGTAATTCCAGCTACTTGGAAGGCTGAGGCAGGAGAATTGCTTGAACTCAGGAGGCAGAGGTTACAGTGAGCTGAGATCACACCATTGCACTCCAGCCTGGGCAACAAGTGTGAAACTCCATCTCAAAAAACAAACAAACAAACAAACAAACAAACAGGTGGGGTCTTTGGGAGGTGATTAGATCATTAGAATGAAACTCCTTTGAATGGGATAAATGCCATCATAAAAGAAGGCTCAGACAGCTGCATTGCCCCTTCTACCAGGTGAGGACACAGTGAAAAGGCACTGTTCTATGAGCCAGGAAGTGGGCCCTTAACAGACACAAATTGGCTGGCACCTTGATCTTGGACTTCCCAGCCTCCAGCACTGTGAGAAATAAGATTCTGTTGCTTGTAAGCCACCCAGTCATCTCTAGTACTTGTTATAGCAGCCCAAACAGACTAAGACAATTTTATAATGATATATTTAGTTACTTGTGTTTATTTGAGTTCTGTCTTCTCCTGTAGACTATAAGCTCCAAGATAATAGGGACATAGCTGTTCTTAAATCTCATTTGAAAGTTAAAATATCATTGGTGATGAATGTATACTACAGGTAAGGCAATTGGTACCTGACAAATAACCATTCTGTAAACAATAGCATTGCCTGATATACAGTAGGTCCTCAGTCAAAATTTTCTGAATGAATAAATATATGAGTTTTTATGAATTGGAATTGAAATCTAAACTTTCTATAGCTTTATAATAGAAATTCATATTTTGGAGCTTGCAAAAGGACTGAATGATATTTTTAGTTAATAATAATACCAAAGATCTAGCATTTATGTTTTGAATTGCCTTGCAAACCATAACTTCATATATATATATATATATATTTTTTTTTTTTTGAGGGACATTAGGACAATCACAGTTCTCATATGTAAGCTTTGAAGTAAGTAGGCTGCAAATCTTTAGTGATTTTATTTTGGAGTGTCAGATAACAGGCAGATGAAATCGAAACAGCTTCAAATGTCACAAAATGTCTTCTTGTAATTCTCAAGCATTAAATGCTTTAAACCTTAAAGGCACAGTCTCCATTTCCCAACTCACTGTAGATTTAAACTGTCTAAGGAGACACAACCACACCCAAGAGACTTTTCTTATCGAAATGGACTGCATTTATGACAATTTCCCCCAAATCTTCAAATTAGTTTTTCAGATAAGATGATGATAAAGAGTAGAGGGTCAGGAAACTTTTCCTGTAATAAAGCAGAAAGTAAATGTTTTACGCTTTGCAGGCCATAGAGTCTCTGTTGTCACTACTGACCTCTACTCTGCTAGCATAAAAGCAGCATAAACACTGCATAGAGAAATGGTGTTGGCTTGTTGCAACTGAACTTTATTTATAAAAGTGGGCAGCAGAGAGAATTGGCCCATAGGTGGTTAGTTTGCTGACCCCTGCTTGTACACATAGGCTTTGGAGCCAGACATATATGGGTTCAAATCCTGGCTGTATCATTGAGAAGCTGTAAGACTTTCAGCAAGTTTCTTAGCCTCACTGAGTTTGCTCACCTGTGAATGCACTGACTCCTAGGGTTGCTGTGAGATTAAATGAGGAGAAGCAGGAATAGCACTCCAGGCAAGACTTGCACACAGGGATGCCTATATCTATGTCTCTATCTATCTACATATATCACACATATGTATACCATACCAGACAAATATATGTCTTATATATCAGGTATTTATTTATATTGTATGTGTACCTATGTATATGTGTGTGTGTATATATATATATATCTGACATATATATATATAATTTTCCTCTCTTTCCTATGTCCACTTTGTTGCTTGATCAGTACCCCCTGCCTCCATCATTTGCTTACTCTGATTTATTCTTCATGTCTTGGCTTCTTCCAGCCTTTATTACCAAAAGTGGTCTGAATATATACTATTTTTTAGTACATACTGTATGCATTCTATTTTTAAAATTAAAGAATTCTTTTATTGGTGAGTCTTGGAGTTCTCAACAAATTGCTGGGAATGTTAAGAACTGTAATGATTTTTTCAAATATTTTAGAGATGGCTGGGTGTGGTGGTTCACACCTGTAATTCCAGCATCTTGGGAGGCTGAGGTGGGCAGATCACTTGAGCTCAAGAGTTCCAGACCAGCCTGGGCAAAATGGTGCAACTCCGTCTCTACAAAAAATACAAAAAAATTAGCCGGGTGTGGTGGCAGACACCTGTGGTCCCAGCTACTCGAGAGGCTGAGGTGGAAAGATAACTTGAGCCTGGGAGATCGAGGGTTCAGTAAGCAGAGATCACTGCACTACAGCCTGGGTGACAGAGTGAGACCCTATCTCAAAAAGATATTTTAGAGATAAGGAAGTAATTCTGGAATGTTTAGGTAGGTCAAAGACATATTGGTGAATAAATGAATGAATGAATGAATAAATGAAAGGTGTCTCTGAGGTATATGTGCTTGGAAGGGACCATAATTCCTGAATCTTGGAATTATGAAATTTTCACCATTAGATGTGTGATATTTTTGTGTCAAGCAGTGCCTGTCTCAGGAGCCCTCTTAAAGAGGTGAAATACTTTGAGAAGGGAGAGGCACAGAAGTGGCCGCTAAACTGGCAAATGGCTATTTTATGAGCAACACTGGTAAAAAAAAAAAAAAAAAAAAAAGCTATTATTTATTGCTCACTATGTGCCAGAAACTGTACTAAGCCATATATACATGATTTTCAAGTTTTAGATATATATAGAGTTATCTTTACATATGCATATTTAGGAAGAGTTATATTGAGATATATATATATATATATATATACACACACACACACACACACACACACATATAAGCTTGAAGATTAAACTTTCACATATGTTAACATAGTTAATTAGCTAGCCAGGGTCTAAAATGGACCCCAGTGATCCCCCCCTCTGATATTTATGCTTTTGTGTGGTCCTCTCCCATATTATATCAGAGTCAGTCTATGTGATCAGTTGACTATGGTAGAAGTGATGATATGTTACTCCTGAGGCTACGTTATAAAACACATTGCAGCTTCCTCCTTGCTCACTCTGGGTCATTCATTCTGGGGAGAAGCCAGCTGTCATGTTGTGAGGGTCCTGTGGAATGGCCCACCTAAGCAGGACTGAGACTTTGTGCCCCCAGCTGTGTAAACGAGCCATTTTGCAAGAGATGCCCAAGGCCCCGTGAAGCCTTCAGATGATTGCAGCCTACCTGCAAGCTTCACTGCAATTCCACAAGAGACCCTGAGCCAGAACCTGAATTCTCCTGGGCAAGGGTGATGTCATGGGACAACTCAAGAAAGAAGAGCAGGTTGGCGGTGGCACTGGAAATTGACCAAGACCACATTTCTCTTCTAAAAAAGTGATACAGTCTGATTTTGTGCATTAGCTGTCTCCTCTCTACCTTATTCCCCCTTCCCTACCACTTGCTTCCTAGTCCACTAGCCTTTAGTCATTCAGGCCTCCTTCGGGGCTTTGAATACACCAAGCTCTTTTCTGCCTCAGGGCTTTTGCATATGCTCTTTGCTGTACTTAAGCAGCTATTCTTCTGGCTCTTGACAGGGCTGACTTATTCTCATCTTTCAGGTCTTGGCATTCATGTCACCTCTACAGAGAGAGCATCTCCAGCTGCTCTAAAGGGATAGCTTCCCTCCCTGAACCTGTTTGTTTCCTTCAGCACACTTAGGATAATCTGTAATTATTTGTATCTTTTTCTTTACTTGTTAGCGTTGTTTGACCATAATATTTTATACTTTGCAAAGTAAGGCATGACCCATGACTTTTTGGGACACTACTGAATCCGTAGTAACCAGCTGAGGACCTGACACGTTCTAAGTGTCCAATAACTATGTGGGGAGTGATGGAATACTTGTCTTTGTGTTTCTCAAAGGGCTTTTCATCAGTTCTGGCATTAGTGAGTGCTCACTGAGGCTTAGCATGACTACCCTTTAAACATCGTAGCTGGCTCTTCTCTGTTCTCCTTTGTCTGTCTGCCCAATTCCTGCCACTGTTTGCTTTTTTTTTTTTTTCCCTTTGGACCCAATTATTGTCTTCTAGTATGTTACATAATATGAAAGCATGATTTTTGTGCATTCTATTCACACAGTAGTCACTAAAAATATTTGTGAAGTGAACAAACGAATGACATTTCCGAATGTCATAAAGGAAAGTTGAATCCATGAAATAAATTATTAAAAAACAAAACAAAACAACAGTCAAAAACTACAGTCATACCTTACTTTATACCATGGACTTCAAATTCTTCAAATACAATAAATTTGTACTTAATTTCAAGCAAAGTCTGAAGCTGTACATTATGTTTTATTGTAATACATTACACATCTTTTTAAACATGGTGTTTTATTAATAAAATTTTAAAAGCAAAAGCACATAAGAAAAATAAATTTCGTTAAAAATTATCAACACTAAAATATTTTAAAAATCATGCATCTTTATTTTAGAAAAGTAAAAAATAAACATAAAGACCACCCCCTCCCCCAAATTACCCTGAATCCTATTGAGACAATCTTGGCTAATATTTAGAGGCACATACTTCCAAGATATTTTTCTTATGTACAATGTATTCATACACTGTGTTTAAAAACAGAAACATACTGTAAATGTTAACAAGAGCCAAAGTTATGTTACACTTACTATGTTTCGGGTACCAAGTGCTTTATTTGTGTGTATTTATTTATATTGATTTAATTCTCACAACAAATTTATGCTCTAGGTCCTAGTATTTGCCCTCATTTTACAGAGGAGGAAACAGAGGCACTAGAAGTTTAACTACCTTGACTGACATCATACAACTAGTGAGTGATAGGGCTGGGATTTGAACCAAGGCAGTGTGGCTTGAGAATCCATGCTCATAATCACTATTTTTTCTGCCTCAAAATATTGCTTGTGATTTGCTCCCTCCCTATCACTATATCAAGACCATCTTCCCAACTGTTATGTATTCTTCTCCAACATCATTTTTAAAGTCTATATAGTGTTTCAATACATAGATACTCTAATTTTTCAATTTTTATAATTTTGAGTTTTTTGGAGATAGAGTCTCACTCTTTCACCTGGGCTGGAGTGAAGTGGTGTGATCAGAGCTCTCTCCAGCCCCAAACTCCTAGGCTCAAGCCATTCTCTCACCTCAGCCTCCTGAGTAGCTAGGAGTACAGGTGCACACCACCATGGCCTGGCTAATTTTTAAAATTTTTTATTTTGGAGACAGGATCTTGCTATGTTGTCCAGGCTGGTTTCAAACTCCTGGCCTCAAGTGATCCTTTAGCTTTGACCTACCAAAGTGTTGGGATTATAGGTATGAGCCACTGCACCTGGCTAATTCTTTTTTTTAAAAAAATTAGGAATTATTTCTGGTTGGGTGCAGTGGCTCATGCCTGCAATCCCAGCACTTTGGGAGGCCCAGGCAGGTGGATTGCTTGAGCTCAGGAGTTTGAGACCAGCCTGGGCAATATGGTGAAATCCCGTCTCTACCAAAAATACAAAAAATTAGCTGGGTGTGGTGGCACACATCTGTGGTCTCAGCTACTTGAGAGGCTGAGATGGAAGGACCACTTAAGCCCAGGAGGTAGAGGTTGCAGTGAGCTGAGATCACACCACTGGACTCCAGACTGGGCAAAAGAACCAGACTCTGTCTCAAAAAAAAAAAAAAAAGAATTCTTTTTTTTTTTCCCTTGGAAACAAAGTTCAACAAAAGTAGGTAATTTAAGGAATTTATGAGAAACATTTTTTAAAAGTGCATAATTTTTTAGTTCTCTACAGCTGTAGTTTGAGGCAGTACCTTCATGAATTTCTTTAGGTGACATCCACCTGTATCTTCTCTTCTTATTTTCAAATGGTTGCTTCTGCTAGAAATTCACTTGGTAACCATGTATGAGTGAAAATATGTTCCTAAACTGAGGCATTTTGACTGTGGGAGGAGCTATAAATAATAATGGAAAATTCAGGATAAAAATTCAGGCAAAAACTGAGCAAGTAAAATAAAGCAAATCTGTATACTTAACATTAAGGAAACTGGAGTGCATTTAAAGCCAAACAAAGATCTTGCTTTATAAAGACACAGAGCTAATTAATCTATGTAAAATTGTTTTTTAAATACTTGTCTTTTAGTATAATTCAAGTTCACTCTTGGAGGAATTAATCTCTCTCTCCTTTGCCATTTGTAATTGTCGACCTGACAGGCATTTACTTTGATTTTTTTTGTAGTATAAAAAGTGTTTATGGTGCAAAATTAACATCATTAGACAAAATGTCACCCTTTGGGTGAAAACACTGAGCATTTTAACCTCTTGGTGTCAACCCAGACTCTTCTGATTGATGCATGGAGCTATTCCTGGAGAAAGTCTCCAGCTGGTCAAGTATTCCCTTTGCTAATATTCAGAAACACACAGCATGGTTACACCGGAGGCCTAGGGGTGTGTATGTGTGTGTGTGCGTGTGTGAGTGTGTGTGTGTGTGTATGTACCTCCATGTAGACACAAGCTTGTAGAATTGGCTGGACAAAAATTCATATAAACCTTTCCTGTCCCATCGACCGCAACTCTCAAAAACATTCAACTACAATCAGTTTAAAATCTATTTACTAATTAACTCAATAAGCATTTATTGAGCATACTATGTGCTCAGCACTGTTCTAAATGCCGGCATAGAAAGATGAATGAGAACCTCAAGGAGTGTGTGGCATTGTGAAAATACGAGCCAGGTAAATAAGTATTTGGAATCCATGGGATAGTGTCACAGATAACGATAAGAGCAGGTAACAGCATCAACCGCGATCGGGGAGGGAGGGGATTCAAGCAAGCATCAGAGAGGAGGACTCGCTTGTGATAGGTCTTGAAGGATGCATTCATCAGGTGGCCAGGGTGGTATTCCAGACAAAAGGAAGAAAGTGGTCAAAGGCACAGAGGCATGAAACAGCATGGAGTATTCAGGGTATTCAGTAGGGTGTTCTGTGCTGCTGGAGACAGAGGATCCTGAGGTGCTAGAGAAGTAGCCCTTCTTCTGGTCAATCTTGGGCTCCATGAAGGGACAACTGAGGC
Organism: Hylobates moloch; assembly: GCF_009828535.3. Lineage (NCBI taxonomy): Eukaryota > Metazoa > Chordata > Mammalia > Primates > Hylobatidae > Hylobates > Hylobates moloch. The sequence continues at coordinate 122,795,951 of NW_026652281.1, read as the reverse complement.
CACAGCAACCACTGGCAGTCTTTTGATTAAGATTTTTGGACTTTGTGAAAACCCAGGAGTCTTAGATAATTTTTTTTTTGAGGTGGAGTCTCACTGTGTCACCCAGGCTGGAGTGCAGTGGCGTGATCTCGGCTCACTGCAAGCTCCGCCTCCCGGGTTTAAGCAATTCTCCTGCCTCAGCCTCCTGAGTAGCTGGGACTACAGGCACGTGCCACCACGCCTGGAATTTTTTTTTTTTTTTTTTTTTGTATTTTTAGTAGAGACGGGGTTTCACCGTGTTACCCAGGATGGTCTCGATCTCCTGACCTCGTGATCCCCTTGCCTCGGCCTCCCAAAGTGCTGGGATTACAGGCATAAGCCACCGCGCCTGGCCGAGTCTTAGATAATTACTGAAGCTGTCTGGGATTCTACAGTTAGGCTTGATTGATTCATTTGTGGCTAGCCTTTGCTCTACTTTTCATTCCTTTAAGTGTATATATTCCCAGGAAGACCACCACCAACTGTGCTTGGTCCTATGTTAGTTACTATGCAGTTTCCAGTTTCTAGTTGGTAGTAAATATTTGTTGACTGAAACGTTGAATGGTTATAAAAATGAGAGCTTCCAGGAACTTCCTGTCTTTTTGGGGAGATGAGCTAAAAACATGTAAAGAACTCACAGTGCAAGATTTAAGTAACAGTTACAGGCAAAAGAGTGTTGACAAGATTATTATAAACAATTTCCAAAATAGGTGTCACAATTTACACTATCACATGCAGTGCATAAGTGTACTTATTTCATCATAACTTTGTTGGAGTTGGCTATTATAATTAAAAAAAATTTTTTTAGACAATCTAATCAGGGTGAGATCATTGTAATTTGCATTTCTTTGATTGCTAGTGAGGCTGAACAATTTTCATTTGCTTAATATTGTTATTTCCTATTGCATGAAGTCATGTTCCTGCTAGCACTGTGATCTAAAAGCAGGGGAAGAAAAGGTTATCTTGCACATAGGGAAAGAGCAGAGAGACAAGTGCAAGAAACAGGTGCTATATCTTTTTGGACTGCATCTTTTCGTAGCTAGTGAAAGAAAATCTCACTTCACGTGGCTTAAATAAAAAAGGAAATGCAGTAATCACCCTACTGAAAAGGCCTGACAGTAGGTTTGGCTTCAGTTACAGCTCAGAGCTCAAATGACGGCACCAGGACCCATTTCTGGATTTTGTGCTCTCCATGTTGATGTAGCATCCCTGTATTCAAACAAGCTTGCCTCTTGCAGTTGTCATGTAGCTGCAGGAGTTTCCCTACTCTCTAATGCCAGTTTAAGTTTCAGATGGAGAACAGTCCCTTTCTTAGTCTCATTGGGTCTCATTGGATCACCTAAACACCCTGAGCCAATCACGGTGGCCAGAAACACGTGGCATTCTGATTGGCTTGAGGCTGTCATATATTCCACTGCTAAACTGAATTGGAACTTCACCCTAAGCACGAAGGGTTAGGTAAGAGGATCCCCTCGCTGGATGCCGTGGCTCTAGCCTGTAATCCTAGCACTTTGGGAAGCCAAGGCGGGTGGATCGCTTGAGCTTAGGAGTTCAAGACTGGCCTGGGCAACATGGTGAAATCCCATCTCTACTAAAAATACAAAAAATAGCCGGGGCTGGTTGTGTGCACCTGTAATTTCAGCTTCTCAAGAGGCTGAGGCACAAAAATCGCTTGAGCCTGGGAGGTGGAGGTTGCAGTGAGTGGAGATTGCACCATTGCACTCCAGCCTGGGCCATGAAGCGAGACTTTGTCTCAAAAAAAAAAAAAAAAAAAAAAGACCCCCCAGAAGGAACTTGGAAGTAAGGTGAATGGCACTTAAAGTATTCCAGCATTACCAAAGAGCCATTGTTTAGAAAAGCTGGAATTTGGTAAGGGGCCCCACACTGGGAGTTGTAAGTGGAGATGCAAGGCCCTGAGGATAAATTGTCCTTTGCTCTGTGTGGCCTCAGGCTGTCCCCGATTGGGCTGTGCCCTTCCAGTGGGCAGTAGAAATAGGGCTGCCATGGTCTTCTGAATGCTTAGATTCCTCCCTCTTATTCTGACTGTCAGGGTGGGCTTCATCTTCTTTTTTTGCTCCCCTCTCCCTAGAGCTTGCTTAAATCCATGGCTCTCAGTTTGATCCTATCCTCAGAGCTGTCAGGAAGGTATTTATGGAGACAGAAGCCTGCAGACCTCTGATGTGATGAATACTAAGCTATTGTTTCTCAGCTCAAAGTCATCTTTGTTACTTAGCTTTTTGATACTGGGCCTGGAACTCTGCAAACCACATTTCTCCTTTGCTGGTTGGCTCCCCGGTAGGCTTTGCCAATGAGAGAGAGGAAGCTGGAAGAAGATGTGAAACTAGAGGAGGAACAGGGGCCTTGTTCCTTTCTGTTTCTGTAACTCAGCAATGCTTCTTCTCCTTGGCAGTGTCACTTGCTTCTAGTAGCAGCAGTTGGTTCCTATTTGCAGTTTTTTTTTTGTAACACTCTAAGGACCTGCCTCATGGAGGTCTCTTGGAGACATCAGCGCCTGCCAACTGGCCTCTCCTGGGAAGCCTAAATCCCAGCTTTGCTGGACCCTCTGAACTCCTGGGAAATGAGCACCAGCCAGGCAGCTTCCTCTCCTCAGAGGTTTGGGCTCAATCTCTCCAGCGGCCCTTTTCCAAATTTGTACTTTTTAATAACACCAACCTCTTCTCTTTGTTTTCCCAGCCGTTGAAGTAGTAGCTGCTTCCTGTAGTTACTATGCTTATGATATCTCAGTATCTCCTTTTGGATCTCCCTATTGTCCAATACCTGGCTAACCATTCTTTACATTAAATTATTTTTGTTAAAATAACTGGTACGGTTTTTATTTCTTGACTAGACTGATTGAAACAGTCTCAGTCTACCTGAATTGTCTTGCCATTATTCCAATGAAGCCTGAAGATCATTCTGATAGAAAATTAATATTGGCTTCCCATTGCCTTTAGAAGAAGGTCCATACCTTTTCCTCCTGCCTGATTTTATAGTTGCATCGTTTGCAACTTTGCATCTTATGTTCTAGGTACATGGGTCTTAAGTTCTTCCAATGTGTAATGCTCTGTCATGACCAGGCCATTAAATGTGCAGTTCCTTTTGCTAAGAACATTGACATCTTCTACCCTTTTAACTGGGTAACTCTATGTATTATTCATGCATCAGCAGAGACGTCATGTCCCAAACCTTTTTTGGCTTCTCCCCCTTTCCTGTGGTATGCTGTACTTGCTTTCTGATGGCATATATTGTTTGATTATCTGTTTCTGTCACTGGACTGAAAGCTGCTTGAGAGCAATGCCTAGAACTCAATAGGTAGCTGAATAAATATTTGACGAGGACTTCCTTAGAAAATTTCCATTCTTTCTTTTTACTTTTATGAAGGACAAAACTCCAGCTACCATTACTGCTGATGCAAGTCACGCCCTAAATGACTACTGAGGGTTTTATCTTTCATCCAAAGGACAAGTTAATGTTACGAAAATTGCCGAAGTCAGACTAGAGGGCAACAAACAAGATGCCTTAAAGACCTGAGATGTCTCTGAGGCTGCCATGTGTCACACCACTGATGAAGGTGGACAGGGATCAGCTACTGATTCACCAGGTTAAAAGCCTTCCCATCACCCACAGCAGCTGAAGGCATCGTGTCAAAGACAAGTGGCAGAATAAAATGAAACCTTGTCAAGCCCTTGCATATATGATTTCAGGATGCCAGTGAGAGGCATTGGATCAGAGGAGAAGACTGTGAATGTGACTGCTTTTCTGAGGCTGCACCGTGCAATGAAGAAACAAAGACTTGGGAGTCTGAACTTGATTTAAATCTTGGCTTTGCCTCTAGTTTCACTGGGAGATAGAAACCTTCATAAGATTCTTAGTTTATTAATCTGCAAAATGGGACTAATAGCACTGACTTTATTTATTTAAATGAGATAATTGATTTAGAGCATCTAAATATTTAATTGATTTAAAGTTAGGAAATACTGGTAGTTTGTGGACAACGATTGGATTGACAGATCTGATTCTACTCATTTATTCATTCAGTCATTAAAAAAATCATTGAGCATCCCCTAAATGCTAGTGATACATAAGCAAATACATTAGAAAATGTCCATGCTGTCATGGAGTTTCTACTGGAAAGAGACAATCTGAAAGGTAACACATCGATAAACAAAAGAATGACAATTTTGTTGGTTGATTTAATCATGTTCTTTATAGCACTTTTATTTCCTGATCCAGGATCCAGTCCAGGATCACATGTTGCATTTTAGCAGTCATATTCTTTATTTGTCTTTATTCAAGAATAAGTTCCTAGGCCTTTCCTTGACTCTCATGACATTGATATTTTTGAAGAGTCCAGGCCAGTTATCTTGTAGATTGAATCTCAGCCTGGGTTTGTCTGATTGTCTTTCGACGATGTGCTTTTTAAGGCCATGCAGGAAGCAAATGGGAGAGCTAAGACTGGGACCCGGCTTTGCTGACCCCATGTCTTGTGCATTTTTCTCTTAAAAGCTGCCAAGAGTCTTGGAGGTCAGAAGACGCCCCATGGCTTCATCCCCAGAAGAACAGTCCCATTAACACTGCCAGTTGTTAAATAACAGCAGTATTGACATGGTAATAACCAGAGAGCACACCTCCTTCCAGGTTAACCTGGTGATCCTCTTGGTCGTCATTTGGCATCTCCAGGTCTGACAATTAAAAAAAAACTGTAATTATTTTCTTACTTTGTTGTCATCATCTCTCTAGATGACAGTTTGTCCTGCTTTAATAGAAGAGCTGGAAAAATCATTAGGGAAATTAGATCAAATGTGGGTAAAATGCCATAAGATCATTTCAGTTCTATTATGATGCATTTTTCAAAACTGTAGGACATTGAACAAAATGCATTAAAATTAAAGAAAAAAATTTTTTTATTTGGAAAATTCTTTTTAAAAGCTGAACAATTACTGCAGCTAATCTATAATTTACCCGAATTTTGGGTACTTTATTATATTGACATGCTGCAAGTTAGCTCACTAAATTTTCTCCAAGAAATAGGGGAAACAAAAGGGCAAGTAATTGGTGCTCTGAGCCCATGGTCTGCTTCCCGTTTCATGAATGGGATCACAAGTATTTTAAAATTTGTCCAGATGTTGTTTTAAAAAAAACACACACACACAAAAAGTCTTCAAACTAACCCTGAATGGACTCTGCCGTTTCATAGCTTTCTTATTTCTGGTTGAATGTTTCTTCTGCTCTTCCAAAACTGGGATTAGAAGACATTTTTAGGTGGGGCTGGGGGAAGACCCTTCCCCCGTTTAGATCTTGTTGCTACAGGGCATGGTGGGGCTGGGTGGTGAGGGGAAATTTCACCTATTATGCATCTTATTAATGAGAAGGCATACATATGGGTAGACTGTTTATTTATATTATAAATATTCATTCAAATTTAGTTATTGAAAATCCCCGTTATAAGCCAGGCACTGTGCTAGGTGGTGGATTTAAAATGAATAACTCAGATGTGGTCCCTACCTACAGGGAGTATATAATCTTGTGTATGTAGGGTTTGGGTGAGGCAATTCTATTGGCTGAGCACAGGATGCTACAGGAAGGCATGTAACAGACTTAGGAGGGAGGTAAAGTGAGTGGGTTTACATGTGTAATTTCTTCTGTAACAGACACTTTTACCTATTATGAAGAACAAAGGCAGAAGAGAAGAGCTTGATTTGGTGAAGAAGTTATACATCACCATGCTGTTCCTTCCCATGTAACATGGGAAACCCATGACAAAGGGCTTTTCAAAGAATGGTGATATCAGGGACCAGGGTGAACAGAGAAGTCAAGCAGCATTTTTGGATCCTTCCTCAGAAAATCTTGGAGGAGATTGCTCACAGAACTCAGAGACAGAAACGGTCCAGGATAGGCAAGCGGAGGAGCTTGAAGGTTGTTTACCTTCTCTTCTAGGTGACCCTCTGCAGAGGAGGGCTACTTTCTCCTGTGGGTCAGTGGCTTTCTACCTCTTTTCTCTATACACTGGGACTCCTGCTTTTTACAGTGGTACTGACTTAATATTTACTACAGGCAATTGTTTTTTGGTCTCTCTCTCTCTCTCTCTGATTAATATATAGAACTTCCCTCTCTACACTCAGACAATGTTTTATAGCACTCCTGAAACAGATGTGGGATTATAATGAAGGATTATAGTTGCTTTTGTAATGAGTGTTGAGGATAGAAAAAAATAGTCATGGAGGAACTTCAATGTGATGAAGTTTATGTTTGTCCTCCAAATTCTTATCATGCCAGAGAAGGCTTCTGCAAAGAAGCAATGTCCAAGCTGAGACTTGAAAACATTAAGGTAGAAACTGGGCTCTAGAGAGCAAGAATAACATTTGCAAAGACCTAGAGACTAGAGAGAACATGGCATATTACATCAGAGAAACTGAAAGTTGTTCAGTATGGCTGATGGAAGAGTGAAAACCAGGGAGGTGAGAGGTGGGTTTGTTAATTGAAAGCTTTGGAAGCCTTTGAGGCCATGGGAAGCTACTGAAGCCATGTAAGTGGGGAAGTGGTAGGATTAGATTTATATTTCAGAGTAAGCATTCTGGCTGCAGTGGAATAAAATGTTTAGGGGCAAAGCTGAAAACAGAGATCAACTGGTTCTCTCAATGTATTAGGATAGTGGCAGTCAGAATGGGTGGAAGCAGAAGAATGGCAGAAATATTTTGGAAGTAGAAGCAACAAGACTTGATGATTAATTGGATGTGGACAGTGAGGGAGGAAGAGAAATCAGAGACCAATAGCCCAACTTTCTTCATATCTGTCTTATACTCCAACCTTGGTCTTGGGCTTTGAAGCCTCCCTGCATCTTCAGTTTTTCCTAAAGCTGTGACCTCAAATCCTGGCATTGACCTTAGACCCCATGATGACTGTTATTGCCTTAGTGGTGCCAACAGCACCCATGGCTACAATCTGTACTCCAAATGCTGGTGCTGGTCATTACCTGCCCCCAGGATTGGTTCATTCATGTGTTTGCTTCCTGAATGTACAGCCACAGGATGATAATGGTGGTTAAGAGCAGGGACTTTAAGTGGGATGGATTTAAGTTCAAGTCCCAGCTTTTCACTTACACTTAGTTTGACCTTTGGCAAGTCACTAAACGTCTCTGAACCTCACATTTTCTCATCTGTGAAATAATAACAGAACAACTATGAGGATTAAACGAAAGCATGAATGTGAAGCACAGTGCCTGCACATGAGCAAGCACAAAATGAAAGCTAACCAAAGAGAAGAACAAGGAAACAATACAGAAGAGAGTGATAGGTTTTAGTGGGTTTTTTTTTCCTTTCCCTCCCATGACTTACAGTCTGAAACAACACAGGATAACAAAAGCATCCATTTGGATAGAGAGGAAGAAAAGGAATCTCTTTTAGCAGGATTTCATGAAGGAGGTCTGCTAAGAAGAGTTTATTTTGATCACGTAAAAGTTCAGATTGGTTTGTCGAGCCTGGACTAGAACCAATGCTAGGGCCTGGCCCATCGAAGCTTCTTTCACCCTGGGACTCTTGACTCTTTCATGTCATTTTTCTCCTCTACTTACATGTTCTTCCTCATTGTCTTTGTTCAAATCTCAGTCACCATTAACTCTCTTATCTGTCCCCCTCCTGCTCTTCCCCTTTTGTCTCTTTTCACAAGGTAGCTCTAAAGCATCTCTGTATTTGTCCAGTTCCAGGCATGGCAGGGTGTAGAAGTTAACATTTGTTGGAGACTGTTTTGCTTCCTGGAATCTCCCCTCTAGAAAACTTTCTGTCACTCTGCTTGCAAACCTGGTATATCCCTGAGTAGAGGCAGTGCTAATAAAACTCAGTAATAATAATAATACCAATAAGCAATATGCATTAGTGTACTCTGCTGTTCTAGACAATCAGCAGCTCGTTCTACTGGCCAGTGACCAAGCAGCCCCCTTTCTGATTGGTCAGCTCCATGCCATACTGGTCGTTATGGGTTGAATTGTGTTCCCCCTCTCCCCTACAATTCATGTGTTGAAGCCCTAACCTCCAGTATCTGAGAGTGTGACTGTATTTGGAGATAAGGCCTTTTAAGAGAGATAAAGGTGAAATAAGGGCATTAGGATGGGCCCTAATCCAATGTGACTAGTGTGCTTTTAACAAGAGGAAATGTAGATATGCAGAGAGATACTAGGGATGCGTGCACACAGAGGAGAGGCCATGTGAGGACATAGCAAGAAGGCGGCCATCTGAAAGTCTAGGAGAGAGTCCTCAGAAGAAACCAAACATCCTGACATCTTGGTTTTGGACTTCTAGCCTTCAGAACTATGAGAAGATAAAGTTTTATTATTTAAGCCATCCAGTTTGTGGTATTTGGTGCAGTGGTCCTAGCACACTAATATACTGGTTATGATATTTTTTGGACTATCATGTTCAATAATAACAGTTTTGTTGATTGCTGAGTCTATTCTAGGGGCAGTATAGAACACATCATTACATCTTTAGTTACTATCTAGGTGTTATCCTCATTTTGCAAATGGGAGAACTCAGGCTTGAAGAAGAAAATGACTTACCTAAAATCAAAGTCACAGAGCTAGTAAAGGACAAATTCGGGCTCAAATCTAAATCTTTCTGACACCAGTACCTAGGTTCTTAACTGTACTGTACTACCTAGAAATACTGGTCTTCTCTGACTGCTTTCACCCAATATAAATAATGCTCTGTATTTTTCTCTATGGCTCTCTGGTGTTTTTTCCCCTTTGGAGCATGAGCTACGATTTACAATCATAAATTAATTATGTGATTATTTTCTCAATGCCTTCCTCCCCTGCTAGTCCCATGATATAGCACTGTGCTTATAATCATGAAGATGATGTTAGTTTTGGAACCAGCGGTGTTGAAAAGCTTCTTGATTTTTATGCCAAGTGAAAGCCAGCCAGCCCTTTGCATATGGTGAAATGATCAACCTCGATGGTCATTGGCAGGTAACAGGAACTGCTGCTGGGCTCTTTAATTTATACCTTGATATTGTACACGTGTGGCCTCAGGAAGGGAGCGTGTCACCTAACCTTCCCCACATGGCGAATACCAGCATTTCCCTCCTCATGGCTGCTGTCATGAAGAGCCCTGCCTGGTCTGGTGTTCTCGGACTTGTTTTTCCATTTAGAAATGTACTTCAAGGCAGGAAGCTGCGAGCCACTGGGTGCACCCTTGGTGGCTTTTCTCTGCTTTTCCTGACCTTCTAGCCTGTTAATACATCTGGGCGAAGTGGCAGCAGCTTATTTTGGATATAATGGAGCCTACAAAAAATGAAGCCAGGTCTGTTATACCAGATTGTGACTCCCCAAAGAACAAGATCCCAGCAGATACTTATTGTAGATGTCACACCGTGCTAATCACCTACTTCAGCCAATGTAGTATTATGATGATAGTGGTTATTATTTTCCCAATGAGGTTCCCCCATCAGAAGTGGAAACTGTACATTTTCCTCCCAACCAAAACTAATAGAAAAATTCTATCTACTTCCCAAGGACTGAATTTTGTAAAGACAGATTATTTTTCTCTTTGTGGCTTTTTATTTTTAGGTTTCCTCCTCCCTCTCCCCACTTTTTTCCATTTAATGCTTTCATACAGAATGAATAGTATTCTACATTTTTATATTCTAAACACCACTCCTGCATAATTTTATTCAACTCTTTGTTGGTCTTTTTTTTTCTCCAAGTTATGGTTTTAAAAATAATCTAGAACTAATTTGTCTAATGAATATGCAATTATTGCAAGAGTCTTTTGAAGTTTTTGAAAACCTTCAGTCAGCATCTTTCTGGGACATGGTGATGAATGTAGCATCAGGCACTTGAAAGCCATTTCTAATTTGGCATGAGCAGGTATAATTTTTTTGCACATTTCAAAGCTGGGTATGATGCAGCTATTTATTGTGTACTTATGGTTCACTTAGTGTAGTTACTTTCCAGCCTAGCTCCCTCTGCTGGACGAATGGATGCACTATTGCTCCTGGGCACACGGGTTGAAACAGAAGCCAGATAGGATAGTCAAGGCAGGAGAGAAGGGGGTGCAGTTTGGTTTTGCCACTGCTCATGCCCAGAGCTTACAAATAATAGCTACCGTTTATGGTGTGCTTATCCCATGCAAGACACTTTACGGATGGCTTAATCTTCATAATCCAGAAAGCAAAGGAATATTATTACTATTTTATAAGTAAAGAAAATAAGACTTGAAGAGGTTAAGAAAGTTTCCCAAGATCACACAGGTAGTAAGTGGCAGAGCCTTCATAAACATTTATCCTGGAGCACGTTTTCTGTGTGAGGCACTGTGTAAGTCTAGAAATGAAGTTGACCTGGATTTTACTCTTAGAGTGTTTATCTTCCTGTAGAAGAGAGAGAAGACAAACAACCATATCATGTAGCCAAGAGAATTCAGAAAAAAGAAAAATAGAGGGCCATTCCATGGTAGCAGAAGCAAAGGAAAGGGAGAAAAATTTCCATCTCAGTAGAGAGAAAATTTTATCCTCAGAGGAGCACTGGTTTCCATTTTTGCTCGTGCCTCCCTGTTTCCTGCCTACTGTGGACATTATGATTTTGAAAGTGGCCCCTGGATAGCATTTTTCAAGGATCATTTTTGACCTGGGAAGCAGCTTCCCCCTGAGTACTTTTTTCCAGTACTGGAGTGAAGAGGCCATTGCTGAAGCAGACAGAAGCATCCCAGCCCCAGCTGTGGGGTTCATTATCCTCTGCTGTCAAATTGCCATGGTCGTGAGGGTGTGAAAGTCACAGCACCTTCCCAGCCCTGGCTGGATACAGGCTGTCAGAACTCCTCATAAAAACAGCACAGGGCCTTCTGCTGAGTGTCGGAACATGACATCTCATGAACCATAGCCTTCCTCGGCGATGGAACAAAGTACTTTCTCCCATACCCAGTCTTGTTATACGCTTTTTTTTTTTTTTTTTTCTTCCCCTTCTGGCCTCCTGAAAATGTATTTTGGTTGCAGGTAGCAGAAGCACTAAAACTATCTTAAGCAAATAAAAGGGAATTTATTTTAAGAATCTCAGGGGCCACACCCAGGAACCAAAAACATCAGAAGCCAAGGCAATTAATTACCCTCTTGGCAATTCTCTCTCTTAATTACGTGGACTTGTGTTTCTGATTGTCTTTGCATCTCTGTCTACTTTTCCCTATTAACAAATTGTCTCTTCTCATAGATTGATGCCAGAATATGGGTTTCCATAGCCCCCAAATGCCCATCTTCTCAGTTTGAGCTAACAAAAGCAATTCACACTGGATCCCAATTCTACTGCTGAGAGAGAGAAGCCTGATTTATTCCAGGCTGGGTTCAATCAGCTGTGGTTGTGGAAGGCATCAGGTAGTAGAGAAAGGCCCTTATTCTTTCCCCAGCCCCTAGGGGGCACAGTGTTTGAGCTGAAGTTCTACATCAGCCACAAAGATATCCCTCTTTAAATTCACTTTCCTTTTCTTTCCTTTCCATAGACTTTTCACATAAATCACTGGCTCCCAAGTTTGGTTAAGAAGCAGAATCATCTAGAGATTCTTTTTTCAAAACACTGATTTCTGAGCCTCATCCCAGTTCTACAGAACCAGGACCTCTATGGGTAGTGACCTCGAGTCTATATTTTTTAAATGCTCCAGTGATTCAGGTGGAGTTAGCTCACGACCCACTGTGGCACTAAAATTTAAACCAATATTGCTCAAGGTTTTATAATCCGTGTCCCCTTTTGCTAAACATAAGTATATTATATCTACCTTTCATATTATCAATACAAACATTGGAACTTTAAGAAATTTTTCTATGTAGAAAGCTTCTATTTTATATATATTTATATGTAATGTGTACTGTACACATTTTACATATTTTATATATTTGTATAAATGTATTATGAATTCATATAAATAAATATGTAAATATATATATTTATTCTAACTACCTCACCTCTCCAAACTCTCCACTCAAGCCTTGGGTCAGCCTTCAAATTATTTCTTGGTTATGAACTCAAAATAGTTTAAGCAACCTTAAAATAAGTACTATGTTATATTTCTTTCATCAACTTCATCACCATTAGCTTCACAATTTGGCAGGATAATTAATTATTTTATTTAAGAAGTATTTACCAAGCATCTGATATGTGCCAGACATAGTGCTAAGGATACAATGGTGAATAAGATTTCCGCCCCTTGGAAGACTATATCCTAGCATGCAAAGACAGTTAATGATTACGATAAGTCAAGATAGTTATGAACTCTATGAAAATAATAAAATAGGGTGATGTAATTGGCTGGGATTGAGTGTGGACTCTACTTTAGAAGGGATGTTCTAGAAAGATCTCTACAAAGAGATAACATTTGAGCTAAGACTCAATGACATCTCAACTTGTGAGTTTCAGAGACTAAAGCAGAAGTTTCCAGATTCCTACACGATAACCCTCCCACCTGGCCTCAGGCTTCTATAGTTAGGGAGTGGGGGCAGAAAAGTTCAAACTAAGGGAGTGGAAGATTCCTCAGCCCAAGGGGAATAGGGAACATAGCAGTTATGGTCCTGGGAACCAAAGATAGAGAGTTTCAATCCCAAGGGGCCAAGAAGGGCTTGGAAGAGTGTATTAGTGATAAGCAGGTAGACTGAAGTCCAGAGAGCCTTTCCAAATGCAGAGGACTGCATAAAACACATGGAGACTTCCCACATCTTCGGACTGTTTAGAGATCTCTAGAATACAACTGAAATTCAATTTCTGTCCAAGGAAAGTGGAGAGATCAGTGAGGACAACATGAATGTCATGAGCAATAAAGAAATGTGATTTTTCTCACACTTGAGAGTTATGCCTGAAAATTCATACCTACCACAATGAATAATAACTACAATTAAACAGAAACGATTACTCTGTACTCGCTCTTTTCTACATATAATTTCTAATTCCTACAATCATCTTACAAAGGAAGTATTATTACTCCTCCTCGACCCCCCAGTTTGCAGATAGGACATTGAGGCTCGGTGTAAGGTTTCCCAAGGTCTTAGCAAATGAATTTTAAAACCATTTACCTAGTGGCACTAAACACTATGCTAGGTATATTAACAGTGCTAGTATATTTATTTTATTTATTAATTGGCCAGTTGAAAAACCTCTGGCTTAAAGAGTTTTGAACTCATAATAAGTTGGTCTGGTTTACTATGGGTCACTGAATAACTTACTTATTTAGCGTTATGATTTAGGAATTTACTGTGTATAAGGAAAGCACTATAATCAGTCTTAGGAGCAATAAAATAAGACAGATACTGTCCTGTGCAAGCAACAATCTACCAGTAGATAAAAGCATGCAAACAAATATAAGGAAGTTCAATAAACTAGAAGAGAAGTACGAAGCATTTCTTTGGATGTTTGTAGGAGGGAAAGATCACTTCTGCCTTGGGATACCAAAGAGGCATCTGTGCAGTAAAGGCACGGGACAGGGAGGTAGTTTTAGGTTCTCAATGCCAGTGAGAACCACCCAAATCTTACTCATACATTCACGAGGATGCCTAAGTGATTAATCTTGTGTATTTGAACAATATTAGCTAGCCTAATTAGTTCAGAACAACCCAAGCCTCTTTACCCTCAGCATCAAGTTTTTGCCTGGATTATATGGATAGTTTCATTAGTCCTCTTTACACAACACAAGTGAATTCCATTTGTTCCAAGAAGCAAGAATGAACTTCTACAGACATTGCCCTCATATAGATAGTTAGCATGTTGCACTGACTCTCAAAAGATAAAACCATGTCACAGCATTGATTTACAAATATGTGGTTACCTATGTGAATGCCTGTCCCACAACTTCTCCTTTTCTGTAAAATGCATCCCACCCACCTCGGCCTCCCAAAGTGCTGGGATTACAGGCGTGAGCCACTGCGCCCGGCCTCAGTGGTGAATTTTTAATGAAACCACAGACAGTTGCTGACCCCAAAATTCATAATTCACACTTTATCCCCAGTGCTTGAGGTGAATGGTGGTGCTTCAGTTTTTTATTTCCTTTTTCTCTGGTTTTATTTAAACATAATACTTTTATTATGAAAAAGTTCAATTATATACGAAGAAAGCACAATGAACCCCTGTGCCTGTTTAGATGAATGTGTCACTCAGCTTCAGTAATGGTCAATTCTTGGCCGACTTCACCTGTGCCGTACTTGCTAACCCCCCTACCTTTAGATTATTTTGAAGAAAATCCAAGACTTGATACCATTTCCTCCATTAATATTTCAATCTGAAAAATAACAGTTCCTAAAAAACATAATCTCAGCCAGGCACGGTGGCTCAGGCCTATAATCCCAACACTTTGGGAGGCCGAGGTGGGTGGATCACTTGAGGTCCGTAGTTGGAGACCAGCCTGGCCAACATGGTGAAACCCTGTCTCTACTAAAAATACAAAAATTAGCTGGGCGTGGTGGCACACGGCAGTAGTCCCAGCGACTCAGGAGGCTGAGGCACGAGAATTGCTTGAACCCAGGAGGCAGAGGTTGCAGTGAGCCAAGATTGCACCACTGTACTCCAGCCTGGATGACAGAGTGAGATTCTGTCTCAAAAAAAAAAAAAAAAAAAAAAAAAAAAAAAAAAAAGCCAAAACCAAAAACCAAAAAATCTCAATACAATCATTATACTACAATAATTAATAATTTCTTAATTTTTTCAAATATTACACCGTGTTAAAATTTTCTCAGCTGCTACAGAAATGCTTTCTCACAATTTGTTTTCAAAATTAGTTTGACCTATGATGAAAATAAGACTCATGTATTTTAATTGTTTAATAGGTCTCTTAAGCCTCCTTCGATCTAAGGTTTTCTTTCGTTCTTTGCAACTTATTTGTTGAAAAATCTGGTCACTTTGTCAGTAGAGTTTCTTGTAGTCTAAATTTTGCTAATTTTATTCCTGTGGTGTTATTAAAAGTATTTTTTTCTGTCCTCTGTATATTCTATAAATTGATAACCAGATTTAAGAGCTTACTCAGATTAAGATTTGATTTGTTTTCCACATTATTTCATGGATGGTGGTGTTTATTTATATCAAGGAGCCATATCCCTTATTGTCTCTCTTTTTGTCATGATAGTAGCAACTGGTTTCTCAGGAAAAGTGGGTTAAATGCTCAATTCTTTCATTTTATTTGCCTGTTTCTTGGCATTCTCCAAAAGTGAGCAATGAGTTGTGTTGTGTTGTTGTTTTGAGACAGAGTCTCCCTCTGTCGCCCAGGCTGGAGTGCAGTGGTGTGGCCTCGGCTCACAGCAACCTCCACCTCCTGGGTTCAAGTGATTCTCCTGCCTCAGCCTCCCGTCACATATTTGTTGTGTTTCAATCTATTGCAGTTGTTATTTTTAGTTCTTATTTTTCTTTACAATTGTGTAGTTCTTCATTGTGCGGATGTACCTTGCTGGTTCATAGCCGAGTTCAGCAAACATTTTCTGTAAAGAACCATATAATAACATATTTGTCACATTTTTTTTCTATAATCCTTTAAAAATGTAAAACCACTCTGAACTTCCAGGCTGTATAGAAACAGGCCTGGAGATTTGGCCTGTGCACTGTGGTTTGCAGACCACTAAACCAGTTCTCTATTGATCGCTATTTGGTGTGTTTGCAGACTTTTACTGTAATAAATTGTGCTGTAACAGATAATTGTCTGCATACATGTTTTTCTGTTTTTGCCACTGGGATGGACTCCTAGAAGTGAGATTACTGAGTCAAAGGGTAAATGCTTATTAGTTTTGCTAGATAGTGTCAATCTCTTCTCAATGGGTTTGTTCTGTTTTGTACCAGCGATGTATGAGAATGTTTCCTCCTACCTTGCCAAAAGAGTGGATTATTGAACTTTTTGTCATTCTGAGTGAATAGCTTATATAATCTTAATTTGCATTTATTTTATTATTAGTAAGATGAAGTCTCTTTTCATATGGACTAAGAGCCATTTACATTACTTTTTGGTGAAATATCTCTTTATAGCTCTTGCCCAATTTACTATAATTAATTGATTTATTTTTTCCTCTATTTTTATAATATTAACTCATTATTCCTGCAAAAAGTGGCAAGTGTTTTTCTCTGGGTTTAAAAAATTTTAAATTAAGAATTTTTTGCTGTATAGTTTTTATAATTTTAATTTGTATGTCAAGTTTATCTAACTTTTCTCTTATTGCATCTAGATTTTGAGTCATAGGAAAGTGTTTCCTACTCCCAAGTTCAAACATTTTTTAATAGTACTGATATAGTGGTAGTCTTACATTTATTGTATCTTTTTTTTTTTTTTGATACTGAATCTCCCTCTATTGTCCAGGATGGAGTGCAGTGGTGAAATCATGGTTCACTGAAACCCCCACCTCCTGGGTTCAAGTGATCCTCCTGCTTCAGCTGGGACTACCGGTGTGCACCACCACACCTGGCTAATTTGTGTATTTTTAGTAGAGACAGGGTTTCAGCATGTTGGCCAGGCTTTTGGTCTCAAATTCCTAGCCTCAAGCGATCTGCCTGCATCTGCCTCCCAAAGTTATGGGATTACAGGCATGAGCCACTGTGCCTGGCCATAGTCTTACATTTAAATCTGACACATTTGGAATTTATATTGGTATATGGGGTGAGGAATAGATCCAGTTTTATCATTTTCCATATGACTTACCAGGTATCTCAATACCACTTATTAAAACATTCATCTTTTCCCAACTAATTTCAGATGCTGAACTGAATTAATAAAAAATATTAATTTTACACATTTCAGTTATTAAATGCTAAATTTTCATATGTGATCAGATCTATTTCTGGATTTTCTATTTGTTGCATTTGTCCTTCTGTCTGTTCAAATACCAATACCACATTTTACACTTGGACACACGGTGGGGAACATCACACACCGGGGCCTGTCATGGGGTGGAGGGAGGGGGGAGGGATAGCATTAGGAGATATACCTGACATAAATAACAAGTTAATGGGTACAGCACACCAACATGGCACATGTATACATATGTAACAAACCTGCATGTTGTGCACATGTACCCTAGAACTTAAAGCATAATAAAAAAATATCAAAACCACATTTTAAAAGTTTTATAGGTTTGAAAAACCATCTTAATACCAAGCAGGGCTAGGATTCCCCTTCCTATTTCTTATATTTTTTGGTATTTTTCCAAATTAATGGTATAATCAACTTTATATTTAGGAAAATAAAAACCTGATGACATTTTATAGGCACTCACTAAGTATGAAAGTTGTTTGTGTGCACTGCCAACTTTATGATGTTGGTACTTCCTTGTCTAGAATATGGAAAGAAAGCCTTCTTATTTGTTCAAGTCTGCTTCTGTGTTTTTCAGAAATATTTTATACTTTTTCTCACGTGGATTTTACTTAGGTGTTATTATTACTGTAATAATAATAATAGTTATTGTCCTTGTAAACAGGCTTTTCCGCTTCTAATGATGCCTTTGAATTGGATTTTGCTTATTTATAGATCCATTTTTTACTTTTAATTCTTTCATAATTTGTTTGTTTTGCATGTGTCTCTCAGATGTGTTGAATTTTGGTTTGCTAGCAAATCTAAAATTTTTTTATAGATTTGTTATGCCCATTTATATTTATTGATATTATTGAGAGCTTTGATCTCAGTTGTGTTATGTTGTTTTATGTGATGTGGGGTGTGTGTACATAAATAATATTTCACTATGGGTTTATTTTATTGCTTTCTTTTTTTCTTTCCTTTTTCTTCTTGATATATCATCATTTAGGAAGATCTGGATGCTCTGTCCAATGGTTACCCTTATTATACCTTTATACAAAACATTTATCTGTTTTGGATAGTGTCTGATACTTCCATACACTTATTGAAGTGGGCCAGCAATCCCTTCTTTCCTTTCCCTCCTCTCTCTCAGAGCATCTAATGTAATTTGATGCTGATGTGATATCATTTTGCTGCAGTTAATACCTAAAAGCCATCTCCTGAGGTGCTGGAGTGTAGCCATAGGGGCTTTTGGTTGGCTGCCTTCAACCCTGGGTTGGAAGAGGCATATTGGGCACTTTGCTGATTTGAATATATGTCTTTTCTAAGTAGGCCTGGTGGACTTCAGAATCTCTGATTCAGATGGTTCTCTCTCTCTAAAGACTTGCTTCTGACCTTCTGTGAGCTTTTCTGGCACTTTATTTCCTCCAAACTTTTGTCTTATTCATCCCTCGTAGCCTCAGAACACAGGTGCTTGGTTGTCCTGAACTACAGAGCGCCCTAGGGAAAGCTGTGCTATCCTGGGTTTCATAGCTGTGTAAGGTACATATTCTGAAAAAGTTTTAGAATTCAAATAAAAATGGATGTCAGTAATGAAAATTTATATGACTCAAAGCTAGAAGAAAAATTCTGCATTCAGTGGAAAGATCAAGATTCCTTTAAAGTTAGGGAATTGATGGTGATGGGTCGCATTTTCTGTGAGTCCTTTTTTGTGTTTTTATTGGATCTTTTATTGCTCAGGGCCTTTATGTTTTGAGATGAGGTAGAAGCCAGTGAAGTTGTTACTTGTTTCTAATTTTTGGTTCTTTTAATGAATGAAATCAAGGCTGTCTCCTTCTTAGCAGTCTCCTCTCATTTCACATTTTCTGTTACATGATGAAGAGATGAGAGAGACAGAAGGTGGCTATACAGGAGGAAATAGGCTCTCATCATTTGAAGTGGCTGTTTTTTTTTTCACAAGCTCCGTGGGGAATTCTGAGCGTTAGCTTCAAAAAAGCCATTCCTTATGTCAAAGCTGCACTTAGATTTGGCTTGTTGGGATCCTTTTTGCGAATGCCAGCACTGATAATGGGGACTGTTGATTCCCAAGATGGAGGAAGGGTGAAGTAATGGCCCCCAAATTACAGCCTAGGTCTATCCAAACATTTCTAATGTGTGAGAATTCTGAATCCTCTCTTTAACCCTGCTGTGAAAGATGATGCTGATATCACCCCTTTCAGTATTTCCCCCTTCTATATCATTCCAGACTAGCTTTTTGTGCTTCAGTGATACAAATTTAGAGAAAATTGGGAGCAGAACAAGGGCAAGAGGGGATGTTATAGGGCTTGGTGACAAATATTTTGAGGATTTTGACAAGTGAGCCATGGAAGAAGTGTATGAAAGAGAAGACAGAAAAGTGAAAATTTAAAATAGAGTATGTCTGAGCTCATTGGTATTCCATTCAAGGCATTTGAAAATAAAGTAAAGCACTTGGGTAATTTTAACATTATTAGAATTTTTTTGTTTCTGGATCGCAGTTCTTTTTTATTTCTGCACTGTAGTTCTTTGATTGCGGTAACATTCCAAAGCTAGTCCTCATGGGTGATACCTTTATAAGGTTACACTTGCGTTTCTTGGTATGATAACTAGATTTCTGATTTCTTGTAGAACATTTTCCTAAGTCCAGCATGGAGAATAGGTTATATCTTACATATCAACTCTAATTAAGCGGTGCAGCTTCTGTAGTTTGGCATTAAAAAGGAATAAGAAACTCCATGTGGGTTTTAGTGGGAAAGAACATTCTAATTGATTAATGATGTCTGCTGTGGGTGTCGAATGCTGGTGAATGGTTTATATGCCATAGACTCTGCCACAGCTGCTGGGAAACATTCTTCTTGCCTTTTCTTTTGACATACAGCTAAAGTGACAGAGAAGACAGCTAGAATATGCAAACATCCAAAACTGCTGTTGACAACTGCTCTTTGTTGTCAAAACTAAGTGGCAGAATAATACCAAGTTTAACAGAGCAGAAGGGAGTGAGTTAATTAATACAGAAAAATTTTTAATTCAGAGAATCTAATCTGGGACTGGACTGTGGGAAACAGAATGATTGACCTGGATTTCAGTACTCTATTGGACCTAAAAGTTTTGTTGGGATTCTGAGCACAGCATGGACTAACTGGGTTCGAAAAGTCAAACACTTTGCCTTGTGAATAATTTATATTAACTATATCCATTGCCTGAAATCTGTATAGCGATAGTTTTTAACCCCCTTTTCCTTAATTCATTCCATCATTTTATTAGAGTTTGGCTCTTTATAAAGACAAATTTTCTGAGAGGAACATTTTTGTCATTATAGGAAATTTGGTTTGTTAATAATAGCTGCCATTTCTGGGCTAAATGTTTGCATACATTAGCTTATTGAATACCTATGAAAATCTTGTGAAATCAATATCATTATCCCCATTTTATGCTGAAACAATTGATGCTCAGAGAGGTTATGTAGCTAACCTGGGTATACATTTAGTATATTAAGATCTCTCACTGTTGTAAGTTGCAAAGCTTGGGCTTTTAATCATACACTGTACTGCTGATTTATTTACTTGTTTGCTTATTCGTTATTTATAATACATTTTAAGAACTTGAGAACATTTTAGTTGTTTTCTAGATCCAGCTACTGAGATCAGGCTACACGATGCATCAGTTATAAAGATCCTGGAGGTGAGTCCAACTCCTTAGAGTTTGCAGAGCCAAAAAAGACAGAGAGTGATTGGGAGTGAGGAGGTTGGGGTCAAGATGTGAATCTGCTTAGGTGGAGGTGGAGAAGGAGAATGAATGGAGGTGAATTACAGTAGTGAAGAGGCTAAGGCAATAGAGAGTGGGACTGTTAGGTTCTCTAGTTTATTTTTAGTTTAACCAGTATGTCTTGAGCACTCACTGTGTGCCAGGCAATGTGCTAAAAACCAGGGATACAAATGAGCAAACACAGAATCCATCCCTGCCTTCATGGATGATATGGTTTGATGTTTGTGCCTTCCAAATCTCATGTGGAAATTTGATCCCCAATGTTAAAGGTGGGGCCGAGTGGGGAGGTGTTTGTGTCATGGGGATGGATCCCTCATGAATGATTTGGTGCCATTCTCAAAAGATTGGGTGAGTTCTCACTCTTTGTCTCTGTGAAATCTGACTGTTAAAAGGAGCCTGGCACTCTCCTCCCCTCGCTGTCTTGTTCCCTTTCTTGCCAAGTGACACACCTGCTCTCTCTTGGCCTTCCGCTGTGATTGGAAGTTTCCTAAGGCCCTCAACAGAAGCAGATGCTAATGCCATGTTTCTTGGACAGCTGGCAGAAGTGCAAGCCAAATAAACCTCTTTTGTTTAGAAATTGCCCACCCTCAGATATTTCTTTATAGTGACACAAAATGGACTAAGACAGTGGGCTTATAGACTAATGAACACATGATTAATCAATTAACCTCTCAAATAAATAGAAAATGAAACTGGTAAGTGAGCATAACAGTTCACGCTGAATGTAGTAAGTTCGCTGCAGGTGAACATGGCGCTATGAGAGGCTCTAAGATAGCGATTTGATATTGTCAAGGGTCAGGAAAGACTTCTCCGAGGAAGAGATGGCTTATCCCAGATCAGAAGAATGAGTCGATTTGGTAAAGAGAGTAGGAGAAGAATTCCCAAGAAAGTGACTAGCATGTGAAAATCATGAGGATGGTGTGAAAGAAGCCAATGTGTCCAGAACATAGAGAGAGGCTACTGGAGACAGGCAGGAGGCAAACATGCATGGTTGTGGGCCACATTCAAGGTGTTGGCCATTATCCCAATAACTGTAGATATCTGCTGAGGATTTTAAACATAAAATGGCATGACTTGGTTTAAATTTGAATCAGATCCCTTGAGCCATGATGAGAAACAGACTGGAAGGTGGCAAGAACAGAAGCAAATAGTTCAGTTTGAAGGCTAACACAGTCGGATCTACGTCTAGGAGCACTGATTGCCTCCCAAGATGACCAGTTAACAGGAGTTTTGCAGTATCTCTGGGTTGATAGCACTGGGATAAAGACCCCTGGTTTATCTGGACAGTGGAATATAAACCAACCATATGGTAGAATTCACTAATTAAGAACACCTACTTTGGACACACCTGTATTTGCCTTTTATTGATATCTTGGTTGCAATGACAATTACTGTTCATTTATAGCCAACAACCAGAGGAAAACAAAGAGCCAATCTGCTATTTGTTTTCCCATCCAATATTGTTTCCTATCCAATAATCTGAAACCAGTATTTTTTCAGCATCATCCTGCCTCCATGTAGCCCAATTAGTTTAACGATAATTCTATATCTTTTCCTAAGTAATTGGTTTAGGAATGGCTGTGACATATTCTGAGTCCAGAAGACATGAAGGGAAGCTGGGGAGCACGGGGATGTGTGTCTGAGGAAAGTTTCTGTCTCATGAAAGAAATCCACAGGAAGTGACTCTAGATATGATATCTGAAACCACTGCAGCCTGTGAAAGGGGGAGCTGAGAAATAGAAAAGAACTTTGGACCTGACCTTAACAGGACAATTAAGCTATTAGTCAAGTAAATCAATCATCTCCAGGGCTCACTCTGCCTCTAATAACCTTCCTGTTACATGGGATAATAAAGTTTTTAGTTTGAACTTAGGTTTTTCTGATTTGCAGATGATAGTATTGAAACCAATAAACCAGCTGTGTGAACCTGGGAAAGCTGATTACAGTCTTTGAGCCACTTCCTTATCTGTAATGTAGGTAATAGTTTTTCTTGTTGCATTGAAATAGGATTGTGAGGATTATATTATATAATATACCTTATATGCTTAGCCCAGTGCCCAACAAAGAGTTGTTCAATAAATTGTTGCTATGTAGATGAATAATAACTCTTTCTCATATTTTATATCAGTGACGATGGACTGTGATTACATATGGCTATGTGTCTACAGGTCATATACTAGCCAACTGTTTGGAAGCAAATAAACAGCTCTACTGCCTTTTTAAAAAAAATCTAGATTTATGTTGGGTATCTATAGGGACATGCAAATGTACCCCTAGACTGCCTGGATATCTTTTTTTTTTTTTTTTGACCACCTTCGTAATCCATTTCAATATAATCAATTAGATTGGTTATGCAGATGATTCAATTTGGTCATTAGGTTGTCAGAAAACACCAGCTGGGTGGTTACTGGAGACAGAATCTTCTCTTTGGCTGTGGCCTCCCTGTCTTTTGTTGAAGGATTTCACACATATGACACCACTGTGTAGGGATTGTTTTGGCAGTACACATGCACTTATTCTGTCACAGGGGAAAACTAAATCTTTGATATTTCTTGAATGTGCAGATCAATAGCCTAGTTCTTCTTTCCTGAAATTCTAATGTGACTTTTGGACCACTGACAACATTTCACAAGTTAGGTTGACACTCCCAAAATGAATTGGATGATTCAAAGCCAAAACTTGCTTTTGCGCATCAAGCCTGAAATACTTGTTTTTTTCTTTTTGTCTCTACCCGAACTCAGTGGGTGACTTCTAGTATTGTGCTTTCTTTTGAATATTCTACTAAAGCCACATACACTCAGTGGCTGAGGTTAGACACTAAGTTGGTCTACAATTAGCATGTGTGTCTGCAGGAAGAAAGCTAACATTTGAATGCAAGGTTTGGTGCTAGTGGGTTTATATTATTATCTTCATTTAACAGATGCAGACCTAAGATTAGAGAGTTGAAATAACTTGCCTAAGTCACTGGTTAGCAGGTAGTAGAGATGGAGTTTGATCCTAGACCTGTCTTACTCCTAAGCCATACTGGAGAAGCCATTCAACATAGTAAATAGCAGCATACTGCATGATCAAAAGCATGAACTGCAGCGTCAAGTGCCTGTGTCAAATTGATGACTCTGTCACTCACTGAGCATGCAATCCTAGGCAAGTTACTTAACTGCCTTGTGCCTCAGTGTATTCACCTGTATAATGGGAAGTACATGCATCAAAAACTTGTTGTAAGGATTAAATGAGTAAATATATATAAAGCACATAGAACAATGCATTTGAATTTGTCTTGGTTTCCTTTACTTAGTTATCAAAATATACAACTGTGTATTTTGACAATAGAGCCAGAATATTGCAGGCAGAAACTTGAATGCAGGTCTTTAAAACTATAAAGCCAGTGCGTTTCCTACTATATCAAGTACAGAATGGGAGACTTTGGGGAGTTACAGAGGAAAAAAAAAACCCACTAAAGGTATTATAACCCACTCAAAGGCTAATATTCATACAATCTTCTTAGACTTTTCCGGATTAGCCATGAGTGGCTAGGATTTTTCTCTGTATATTGAGACTTAAAAATCAAATATGATTTCAAATAAATGTTCAGATAAAATGCAAATATATCTGTATTCACTAGAGACATCTCATTCCCTGTTTTGCCAGTAACAAAAACTTCTCTTTCCTTATTCATTTTAACTCCCTCATCTTTTGTCACTACAATAAGAGGTTTTAAATATCTTAAATTGGTCACGTATAAGCCATTCTCTAATGACTGCATCAGTTCTGAATTGGTGTACTATAAATAAATGCAAAAACTGGGATAAATTTCATTAGCAAGTAAACATAATACATATCACAGTACAACACATAAATTTCCTTCTGTGCTTGTCAAGCAAGGACTCGAGAAATGCTTGTCTCTGCAAGCTGCACCAAGACTTATAAATTGCTTCACAGAATAAGGAAATATTCAGTAAACACAGATAATTAATAACCATGTTCTCAAGGGACTAAATGGAGCTACTATACATTCCCAAAAAGCTAAGGAAAAGTGCTTGTCCTTATATTGTCCTTGAGGGCCGTGCCACAGGGTACTATGAATGAGTGAGATGAGCTCAGTTTGGTGTGGAAAAGACGCATATAAACTTAAAACTCACAATTTTGTGTGTATGTACAGTTGTTATATTTTACCTGCCTGGAATAGATGCCTCGCTTTTCTGAAAAGAACACTCCCAGTCCTCCTTTGGTGAAGCTAGTCTTTCCCATTGTAGCTCTGTATGGTTTGGGTGGAGTAGTTGATTTACCCTTCCTGCTTCCGAGGTGGAAGCTGACCCATATCTTGAGAATCAGGAAATTCACTTCTCTTGGTCACAGTGATTGTTTCAAGGGTGGGCAAATAATCCAAGACAGACAAATAAGACTCAAATCTGGAACTTCTATTGAAACAATTAGGAAAGAAATGTCTCTTTTTGCAGACCTGCAGCTGGAATGTTCTCTAAGTAGAAACCAACTATTTAGAATTAAGTCAACATAAAGGAGAGAAATACCTGGAGAGGAAGGAGCCAGCTGTGAAGACACAATTTGAGCATCTTGATCCAGTTATGTCTGAAGACTCTATCTCCAAACTTTTTGTTAACATAAGAGAATAAATAGTACTTTCTTGTTTTTTTTTTTTTTTTAAATGTTTGCTATTTTTTTCTTAAGGCAGTTTGAATTGGTTTCTATGACTTACAAAAAAAAGTTTCTCATTAATATGACTATGATATAAAAGGTGCCATAATAGTCATATGAACAAAAAGTCTTGGCATCCAGGATGGAGAGACTAAGGAGTGCCTTTCGAATTGAGCTTTGAAGGTTGTATAGAATTTCACAAGTGGAGTAAGGTAGGCAAAGCCACTTCAGAGAAGAACAGCATGTGCAGAAAGAATCAACATTTCAGGGAATATGAGAAATTTGGAGTGACCAGGGCATAGTGTTATGGTGGGGAGTGATAAGAGGAATGGCTGGAGAGATGGGCTAGAGCTCAGTTATACGTTGTACATCATACTAGGCATTATGTACCATGCTAGGGAACATACGCATAAGAGCAATGTGAGCCACAGAAGAAATGATGTGATTAGATGTGAGTGTTAAATTACTGACTATGGTGGCAGAATGGGGAATGGGTTGAAGTATGGAGATGTGTAAGCAGAAGAGTTGACTTAGAGGCTATGGCATTGAGTAAAGTCAGTAAATATATGGCATAAATGCTGTCTTTTCCCAATCCTGGATCTAAAGCAGACTGCTAATTGACCACCCCCATTTCCAATTAAACATTCTCAGCCCAGTGTTCCAGACAGCGATTGCCAATGATTTGTCAATTCTGCTACTCACATTGAAATCTACCTGCTCTTCCAGACCATTCAGTAAGTAGTTGATATGGATGCCATAATGGGACTGAAACTCTCTTGCGTTGACTCTTGCTTTAGATTCTTGGGTTGTATTGTAGAGTTAAAACTCTTCTTTTTTTAACTTGTAGAAGTAAATAGGTGAGTGTTCGCTGAGCAGAAAAAAAATATTTTGAGTGAAATCTCAGTCTCTAAGAGAGACTGCAACTTTCCTTCTTCTCTCAATGCAAGCAACAGCCCTAATCCAGCAACCAAAACAAAGTTGATGGACTCCATGGGGGCCAGTGTCTAGCTCAAGCTACTTTTAATGGGATAGGAAGCATGTGCATTTCCTTGAGGTCACAGCTTTAAATCTGACCTGTGGCCATAAGAACCACCTTCTGACGGCTCCTTGGCAGCTGCTGTGAATGAGATATGGATCTCAGGACCATTCCTTGTAGCAGGAGTCCACCTCAGCAAAGCTGTGCTGGAGTTACTGCTGGAGAGGGAGTGCTAAACTGAAAGGAAAAGGTATAAATGGAGACAGAGCTACTCTATCCATCTGTCAAAGTAGTTTTGCTAGAGCCACCTTGAAGCCCACTGGGTTAAAGGCTACAGTGAGAGCTTTCACTGGAGAAGGGACAATGTTGGGCAGTGGGGGGGTGCATTCCTTTGCTGGCTCAAAGAGTTAGATTAAAAAAGCAGGAACTTTAGAGTTAAGAGAAGTGGCCCACCCCACAGATAGCAGAGAGGAGCTGTATTCCTCAGATCTGTCAGATAAAGGATCTTTAGAGTCATATACAATTTGCATTTCAATTCAAGAAGAGAAATTCCTCATTTGGAGGGCAGCAGGAGCCAAGAAGAAAGAAACCTAGTTCTTGGGTGCTAAGGTTCTGATGACCTTCTTCATTCTGCTTCTTAGTATAGTCTTGTTCTTGCTTGCTCAAATGGAAAGGAGGATGCACAATTATTTTTTAGAATCCAAGGTTTTACAACAAATAAAAGTAGATCTAAAGCAGAGAAACAATTGAGGATTTCAAATTTCAAAAGCCTGTCAATATCTGTTTTCAAAAATTCAGAGAAGAAAACCTGGACACAATAGTGTATATAAAAAGAATTACCATCTACCAAGGAACAACAATTTACCAGCACTTCCTCTATGTGACTTATTTACATTCTTCAATATTTCCTTCATTTTACAAATGAAGTAGTAGAGTTTACAGAAGGAACTTACTCAGCTTACACATCTAGCAAATGATGAGGCCTGGATTCAATGACACATCTATCTAATTTCTAGACTATTGTTGTCTCATTCTACCTTGATATATTCTGGTATAGAAAATGCCTTGAGGAACAGATGTCCCTAGCCAGGATAAAATAGAATAACCTAAAAATCTCTAAAAATAATGATAATGAGTGCACTGCTGAGCACATTATAGGAATCTCTTCAATTAATCCTCAGACTAACACTATGCATTGGGTTCTGTTACTTGCCAATTTTACAGATGAGGAAATTTAGAGATGCTGGTTAACTGGCCCAAGGTCCCCCAGACATTCAGTGATGAAGTTGGGGTTAGGATTCAGATCTACCTTGCTTTCAAGACCCATCCTCCTAATCACTAATGCTGGCGTGGCACATATTAATAAAGACTTATTAATGGACACACATTAGATTATTTTAGGGGGTGTATAAACAAATACTTTTTAGAAGTAGTTGTTTCACTACCAAATTCACTATTTCACTTTTAAATTCTACATGAATGTCCACAGCCAGTATAAGTCCCTTCCTCCATGAAGCTTCCCTCTGAATTCCTACTGCCTTACTGTTTGTACCACAAAACTGGGCTTTTTACATGAATATCTGGTGGTAATATGCAGTTATTGTTTCTCTTCAGTCGTGAGCAGAGATGGCAAATATATCTCAAATCATGTTCTAACTTTGAAAGATGGATAGCAGCTATTGAAGTGCTGTGCTGGAAAGGAATTTGAGGTTGCACATGAGCTTAGTAGGAAAGGACACCGTGATCAATAGTAATGTCTGTCATGGGGCAGGTGAAGTGAGAAGAGGCCTGTGTGCTGCACATTTGTCATTCTTGCATCTTGGTTCTCTAGCTAGAAGGTAACTCTTTGGGAAAATGACCCATGGCTTCTTCATACACTGCACTTCTCTCAGCATGTCACCTATCTATAGATTCACTGATTCTCTCATTTCTTTTGAAGACCTTTTCTGAAATTCCATGAGAATCAGAAGCCATTCAGTGAGTCTTCTGTGAATAATAATAATTTAGAAAACATAAAAAAGAGTGAGGCCGGGCGCGGTGGCTCACGCTTGTAATCCCAGCACTTTGGGAGGCCGAGGCGGGTGGATCACGAAGTCAGGAGATCGAGACCACGGTGAAACCCCGTATCTACTAAAAATACAAAAAATTAGCCGGGCGTGGTGGCGGGCGCCTGTAGTCCCAGCTACTCGGAGAGGCTGAGGCAGGAGAATGGCGTGAACCCGGGAGGCGGAGCTTGCAGTGAGCCGAGATTGCGCCACTGCACTCCAGCCTGGGGGACAGAGCGAGACTCCGTCTCAAAAAAAATAAAAAAATAAAAATACAAAAGAGTGAGAAGCCATTATATTTTCACTGTCGATTAAAGGTGTAGAATCTGTTCTTCTGGTATGAAGACTGTCTTGGTCTGTTTTCTGTTGCTTATCACAGAATACCTGAAACTGGGTAATTTATAAAGAAAAGGAAATTTATTTCTTAAGTTATGGAGGCTGAGAAGTCAAAGGGTGAGGGGCCGCATCTGGTAAGAGCCTTTTTGCTGGTGGTGACTGTCTGTAGAGTCCCAAGGTGGCTCAGAGAATTACAGACAAGGGGGCCGAGCCTGTTTACATGCTAGCTCAGATTTCTCTTCCTCTTCTCATAAAGCCACCAATTCCCCTCCTATGACAACCCATTAATCCATTAACCCATTAATCCATGAGTGAATTAATCCATTAATGAGGACAAAGCCCTCATGATCCAATTGCCTCTTCACACCCTACCTCTCAATACTGCCACATTGAGGTTGAAGTTTCAACATGAGTTTTGAAGGGGGCATTCAAGCTATAACAAAGACAAAATAGCTGCTTACCAAAGAGCATTGCCCTTTTCTTTCTCCCTACACTGTAATCCAGCAAGTACTGCACAGGAGACTTAAGGATGTGGGAGAGAAGCCGAGAAATGGAATGGATCAGTAAAGCAATGCGTTTGGCCAAAATGAGCTTCCACAATAATATTTGGGAGATAGTTTTTCTCATATGCGAATCCAGTCTTAGTCAATCATTTTGTTCCTTTGATCTCATGTCTCTCTGGTTTTCTCTATGATTTCATTACTTGTTGCCAAAGAACGGATGGCTGATAGCTAGGAATGGTTGGTCCATGGTCTCTGCTTGAGATTTCACCAGCATCATGTTAGGGTGAAAAACAGCAGCCGTCAAGATCTGTTCACAGTGGGCTATTGATCTAGACAAGTGTCTGCATTGGACCCAGAGATACTAAATTATAGCTGGGGAAAAATGATTTGGAAACAGAATCCTGTATATTCATCTAGCTTAGGCATTTCTTGACAAAACTATGCAGTAAGCAGAGTGCCAATTCAGGCTCTGTTCATCTCTCCTTTGGCCATGCTCTGTTTATTCTTTACACTGTTCTGAGATGTTTATTATCTCCAGGGCAGGGCCCTCTTTTCTTGAGAAAATATAATCTTTTTTTTATATTATCTCCTCAATTCTAACTCACCCAGCAGCATTCTGGGTCACATTCTTGCAGAACCTTTTCTCTTAGCTTGTTGACTACATGCTGTTTAGAATAACTTATTCTCAGGCGGCTAATGTATTTTCCCTTCTAAATGGCACTTGCAAGCATAACATGCTTTTTTTTTTTTAAATGGCTTGTTTGTTTTTAACGTCGTGGAATCATGTCCATGGTGTGAATCTCAGGCATTGTGACAGGCCAGTGGAGGAAGTACCTTTGGTTTAGAGGTTTTCACTGAATCATACAGTGACAGGGTCCATTCTTCTATTTGAATACTTCCAGGCAGTGGATCTCAACCAGCATCCCTAGCAGAAGTGAGCTGTCAAATGATTAATAATAATGTGTGAACTGATTTTTGCTGTAACTGAGGCTTCATGTGGGTAAAGTCACATCTGTTCTAATTTATAGTTAAGTGGGTCATGCAGTGCTGCACAGAGTTGAGTAAGACTTGGCGCAAATAAAAGATACATAGCATACCATTAAGCTGGTGCCAAAAGAGACCGTATGCTTACTGAAATGTAAGGAAAAGCGCCTTGTATACATATATGAAAGTCAAAGCTAAGGCAGGCAATGCTTTTACTCAAACATTTGTTGGAAATCACTATTCTAGAGTGTTTTGTACCTTTTTCTATTTCCAGAGACTAGCTTGATGCCTGACATAAGGAAGGCATTCAAGAACTGTTTTGTAACCTAAGCAGTAAGATTGAGGCTAGCACCTGCTATTTTACCTCATATGTCCCAATATAAGGCAATCTTGAATTAGGTGATCCTGCACTTTCTCCAAAAAGAATAAGATTTTTTAAAAAAAGTTTTGGTTCAATTGAACATATATACTTCTAAGTCTGTAGACGAAATACTATAGTTGCCGATCTACAAATAGTGTTTATTTAGTTCATTACACATACATACTTCAAGAGGTAATATGTTAATTTAGAAATACTGCTTTTTCCCACTTTTATATTTTCTGAGACAATTTCATTCAAATTCTTCAGATGCATTTTTGATATCTTCTTTCCTATAGTGCTTTTGACACTGTTCTCCCTTCTCCTGTTCCTATTTCTTCTGAAGATTCATATTGTTCAAAGGAAATGTAGGCTGTTGCCCAAAGGTATTTCGTAGTTGACAGTATAACACTAAATTATGCATGCAGAACCCCATTGGCACCAATAGGCCTGATGCTGGTTCTGGCGTCCATTAATTCTTTGTTTCAAGAGTCCTTTTGGTGACTTAGAAAACACTGCTGTTAGTGCTGGAGCCATCGAGTGAGTGCATTTTTTCTGTCTTCCCTGTCAGTAATAGAATATAGGAATAAGCTGTCTCCTCGAATTTACTTTTGGGCTTTATTCTGCCTAGAGGGTTAGGAGGAGGAGCCAGGAGCTGATGTAGGAGGATCAGAACAGGAAAGAAAGACACGGTAGTGTGGTCCTTCCTTGGGCTGGATTGTGACAATTTGGAGCATTGAGCTAGAAAGGGCTGTGGAGATGATGGAATTCAACACCTTCATAATTTAGAAAAGAAACACAAAAAGATTAGGGAAGGCATGTCTCTTCTGTAGACTCCAAAGGCCATACGCTTAACCACTGTACTGTCCTCCAGAGAAATCTGTGATTCCTGACCTTGCTCATCCTTCACTATGAATCCTTAGGCAAGAGACAGCCTCCATGAACCTGAGTTTCCCATTACCTTCAAAATGGAGTAATCATCTTCATGGCGATTTTGTAAGCAGAGGTGAAAATGATAAAGTGCTCAATCCCTTTGACACTGTAGCTCAATATATGGTAGCTACTGTTACTATTATTAATATTAGAGTTGTGATGACTATTATTTTGCATTGTAGGTCTTTTTCTAGGCATTAAGTACTCTCCTGCTACCCTTTTCTATCCCTTCCCTCATAGACTCACTATATTTCAATACTAAATATACAATTTAAAAAAATTGTAAGTATTCAGTTACAGTGTTAAATGAAGTTGTATTATGTTATTCATAACAGTAAAAATGTATTTTTCCTTTTCTTTGAACTGCTCTCTCTGGAAAAATCGATAGTGCATTTACATGAGGCTGGGTGACCAGAGGCCACATTCTGAGGTCCATATCTCCCTCCACAAAGGTTAAGGTTAAGTACAAGTGATAGAAGTAATTCAAAGAAGGAAACAGGGAAGGCCTGCCAGTGAGTCCCTTTCCCACCATGCCTTCCCCACATCCCATTCTAAGCTAGGAGAGTCCTTTACTTCTTGACTGCTACCAGCCTACAGTTTTGAGTATTCCAACTTTCCAGCTGCTAGGTACATGTTGGCTTTTGATAATCAACTTAGCTAACATTTGTTGAACACCTACTATGTGTAAAGCACTGTGATAGTTTTTATGGAGTCTGCCTTAAAATGGAATTATAGTCTGATATGGTGAAATAAACGTACACATAGGGTATAAAAGGGGAAAATGGGGACAAGGAAGTTTCTAATTGTGAACTGAAGTGAAAAGGAAACAGCTGTCAAGTTCCAGATGGAATCAATGAGAGAATGGTGCTGGACTTGATTCTGCCCCAGTGCCTGGGCCATTGGTGAGTAGTCTCTGTGATCTAGAGAACAACAGTATGTTATTGCCAGCTGGAGAGTGAGATGGGCATCAGCTTGCTGACTTTGCAGTCTGTGCCATAGCCCTACCACTTTGCATGTGATCCGACCCTCCCCTAACTCCAGCCTCCTCTTGGGTCAGACTCTCCTTTGCTCCCTCTGCTGCAGGTTCATTTTCCCAGCATGCTGAGCTCTTTCTGCCTTGAGTTCTCATGCATCTGCCTCGAACTTCCCATCTTCCCAATTTCAGCTTAAATGCCACATCTTCATGGAGGCTTTTCTGAAACACAGTACCTAAAGTACTCCCTTTCCAGTTACTCTGTGTCCCACTACTCTGTTTTATTTTTTCTTAGCCCTTACTCTGTAACTATCTAGCTTATTTATTGATTTATATGTTGTGTTAGTTTGCATTGTGATAAAGAAATGCCCGAGACTGGGTAATTTATAAGGAAAAGAGGTTTATTTTGGCTCATGGTTCTGCAGACTGTACAGGAATCATGGCAGTAGCATCGGCTCTGCTTCTGGTGAGGTCTTAGGAAGCTTTCAGTCATGATGGAAAGCAAAGGGGGAGCTGACATATCCCATGGCGAGAGAGGGAGCTAGAAAGAGAGTGAGAGAGAGGTCCCAGATTCTTTTAAACAACTAGATCTCATGTGAACTAACTGAGCAAGTACTCACTCATCACCAAGGGGATGGCACTAAGTCATTCATGAGAGATCTGCCCCAATCATCTAATACTTTCCACTAGGCCCCACCTCCAAAACTGGGAGTCACATTTCAGCATGAGATTTGGAGGGACACACATCCAGATCCTATGACATGTTGCATCTCAATGGAAATGCATGCTCCATTAAGTGCAGAACTGAGTATGAATTTCAGGAGGGGTCTAGGGCTGGGTCTATGAAGGGAATGGACCTTGGTGGGGT
This sequence comes from Hylobates moloch, assembly GCF_009828535.3. Lineage (NCBI taxonomy): Eukaryota > Metazoa > Chordata > Mammalia > Primates > Hylobatidae > Hylobates > Hylobates moloch. The sequence continues at coordinate 122,762,797 of NW_026652281.1, read as the reverse complement.
GCAAGGCTACCCTTTGACCATATTTTCTGTCTGCCTTATGGTTTTGCTTTCACTCTTCTTCCTTTAACATTTTTTTCTTCATAGTCCTAACAATTGTCACACTAACATCTTATAAAAAAAATCTTAAAAAAAAAGATGATTTTAGAGCATGGCCATTGGCTTATCTTTTTTTGCAGAGACATGTTTTGTTCACTATTGTAGCCTCAGTGCCTAACACATTGCCAGGCACACAAGAGGTACTCAATATGTTAACTGAATTGTCTGTAGCACACTGACTGTGTGATTTTGGTAAGTTATATGACATCTATGAGCATGTTATTTATATGACTCGTAGAATATGGGATGAGATGGGGGAATAATGGTACCTCTACTACTGAGATTTTGAGAGGATGCAGAAAGATAATGACGGTGGGATGCTTAACTCATCGTAGATACTAGCATAGAGAATTCATGAGCAAAAATTAGTCTTTTTGAGTCTTTATCTCCCTTTTGGAGAAGTAACCTTGGATGCCTGACCCTGAGGCAGAGTCAATATTTGAGGAGTCCAGAGTTTGTGCCTGATGTATTCATTAGCACTTAAGGGCTCATTTCACTTTCTTTCTTTCTTTTTTTTGAGACGGAGTCTTGCTCTGTTGCCCAGGCTGGAGTGCAGTGGTGCGATCTTGGCTCACTGCAACCTCTGCCTCCCGGGTTCAAGCGATTCTCCTGCCTCAGCCTCCCAAGTAGCTAGGACCACAGGTGCGTGCCACCATGCCCGGCTAATTTTTTGTATTTTAAGTGAAGATGGGCTTTCACCATGTTAGCCAGGATGGTCTCGATCTCCTGACCGCGTGATCTGCCTGCCTCAGCCTCCCAAAGTGCTGGGATTACAGGCATGAGCCATGATCCTCATTTCACTTTCAGCTAATGTATCCTTGATGAGGCCAGTGGGTAGAGTCATCCAGTAATTTTCACATCTGAGCTTGCCTATTTGTTTTTTTGAAAACTTTTCTTCTCACATTAATTTTTTATTTTAACAAAATTCACAATTGGATCAATTTTAAGGGAAAGAATAGTGTAATTATGCACCAGAATCCTTAAACTAACACTAAATCTTTGCATGCATGCTGAGAATTCTATTGAATCAGCTATTATTATTATTATTATTATCTGTTTGACCCCTTTCATTCCAGCAAGTCCAGCAATAAAATTTTGAATAGCAAGATAAAAAACCAATACTCTCTTATTTCTACAAATTATAATTAAACTAGTATTTATGAAGTAATGAGCATGTTCCAGGCACTGCACTAGATGCTTTTGTCTATGTGTTCTAACTAATCTTCCAAATAAACATGTGAGATAGGCTAAGGAGACTAAGAACAGAGATTCTGTGTCATTTTATTTATTTACTTAATTAATTAATTAATTTATTTTTATTATACTTTAAGTTCTAGGGTACATGCGCACAACTTGCAGGTTTGTTACATATGTATACATGTACCATGTTGGTATGCTGCACCCATTAACTCGTCATGTACATTAGATATATCTCCTAATGCTATCCCTCCCCGCTTCCGCCACCCCATGACAGGCCCTGGTGTGTGATATTCCCCTTCCTGTGTCCAAGTGTTCTCATTGTTCAATTCGCACCTATGAGTGAGAACATGTGGTGTTTTTTTGTCCTTGGGATAGTTTCCTGAGAATGATGGTTTCCAGCTTCATCCATGTCCCTACAAAGGACATGAACTCATCGTTTTTCATGGCTGCATAGTATTCCGTGGTATATATGTGCCACATTTTCTTAATCCAGTCTATCATTGATGGACATTTGGGTTGGTTCCAAGTCTTTGCTATTGTGAATAGTGCCACAATGAACATACGTGTGCATGTGTCTTTATAGCATCATTATTTATGATCCTTTGGGTATATACCCAGTAATGGGATGGCTGGGTCAAATGGTATTTCTAGTTCTAGATCCCTGAGGAATCGCCATACTGTCTTCCACAATGGTTGAACTAGTTTACAGTCCCACCAACAGTGTAAAAGTGTTCCTATTTCTCCACATCCTCTCCAGCACCTGTTGTTTCCTAACTTTTGAATGATGGCCATTCTAACTGGTGTGAGATGGTATCTCATTGTGGTTTTGATTTGCATTTCTCTGATGGCCAGTGATGATGAGCATTTTTTCATGTGTCTGTTGGCTGCATAAATGTGTTCTTTTGAGAAGTGTCTGTTCATATCCTTCACCCCCTTTGTGATGGGGTTGTTTGTTTTTTTCTTGTAAATTTGTTTGAGTTCTTTGTAGATTCTGGATATTAGCCCTTTGTCGGATGAGTAGGTTGCAAAAATGTTCTCCCATTCTGTAGGTTGCCTGTTCACTCTGATGATAGTTTTCTTTCACTGTGCAGAAGCTCTTTAATTAGATCCCATTTGTTAATTTTGGCTTTTGTTGCTATTGCTTTTGGTGTTTAGGTATGAAGTCCTTGGCCATGCCTATGTCTTGAATGGTATTACCTAGGTTTTCTTCTAGGGTTTTTATGGTTTTAGGTCTAACATTTAAATCTTTAATCCATCTTGAATTAATTTTTGTATAAGGTGTAAGGCAGGGATCCAGTTTCACCTTTCTTCATATGGCTAGCCAATTTTCCCAGAACCATTTATTAAATAGGGAATCCTTTCCCCATTTCTTGTTTTTGTCAGGTTTGTCAAAGATCAGATGGTTGTAGATATGCGGCATTATTTCTGAGGGCTCTGTTCTGTTCCATTGGTCTATATCTCTGTTTTGGTACCACTACCATGCTGTTTTGGTTACTGTAGGCTCGTAGTATGGTTTGAAGTCAGGTAGCATGATGCCTCCAGCTTTGTTCTTTTGGCTTAGGATTGTCTTGGCAATGCGGGCTCTTTTTTGGTTCCACATGAACTTTAAAGTAGTTTTTTCCAATTCTGTGAAGAAAGTCATTGGTAGCTTGATGGGGATGACATTGAATCTATAAATTACCTTGGGCAGTATGGCCATTTTCACGATATTGATTCTTCCTATCCATGAGCATGGAATGCTCTTCCATTTGTTTGTGTCCTCTTTGATTTCATTGAGCAGTGGTTTGTAGTTCTCCTTGAAGAGGTCCTTCACATCCCTTGTAAGTTGGATTCCTAGGTATTTTATTCTCTTTGAAGCAATTGTGAATGGGAGTTCAATCATGATTTGGCTCTCTGTTTGTCTGTTATTGGTGTATAAGAATGCTTGTGATTTTTGCACATTGAATTTGTATCCTGAGACTTTGCTGAAGTTGCTTATCAGCTTAAGGAGATTTTGGGCTGAGACGATGGGGTTTTCTAAGTATAAAATCATGTCATCTGCAAACAGAGGTAATTTGACTTCCTCTTTTCCTATTTGAATACCTTTTATTTCTTTCTCTTGCCTGATTGCCCTGGCCGGAACTTCCAACACTATGTTGAATAGAAGTGGTGAGAGAGGGCATCCTTGTCTTGTGCCGGTTTTCAAAGGGAATGCTTCCAGTTTTTGCCCATTCAGTATGCTATTGGCTGTGGGTTTGTCATAAACAGCTTTTACTATTTTGAGATACATCCCATCAGTACTTGCTTTATTGAGAGTTTTTAGCATGAATGGCTGCTGGATTTTGTCAAAGGCCTTTTCTGCATCTATTGAGATAATCATGTGGTTTTTGTCTTTGGTTCTGTTTATATGCTGGATTACGTTTATTGATTTGCGTATGTTGAACCAGCCTTGCATCCCAGGGATGAAGCCCACTTGATCATGGTGGATAAGCTTTTTGATGTGCTGCTGGATTAGGTTTGCCAGTATTTTATTGAGGATTTTTGCATCAATATTCATCAGGGATATTGGTCTAAAATTCTTTCTTTTGTTGTGTCTCTGCCAGGCTTTGGTATCAGGATGATGCTGGCCTCATAAAATGTGTTAGGGAGGATTCCTTCTTTTTCTATTGATTGGAATAGTTTCAGAAGGAATGGTACCAGCTCCTCCTTGTACCTCTGGTAGAATTCGGCTGTGAATCCATCTGGTCCTGGACTTTTCTTGGCTGGTAGGGTATTAATTATTGCCTCAATTTCAGAACCTGTTATTGGTCTATTCAGAGATTCAACTTCTTCCTGGTTTAGTCTTGGGAGGGTGTATGTGTCTAGGAATTTATCCATTTCTTCTAGATTTTCTAGTTTATTTGCATAGAGGTGTTTGTAGTATTCTCTGATGGTAGTTTGTATTTCTATGGGATTGGTGGTGAAATCCCCTTTATCATTTTTTATTGCGTCTATTTGATTCTTCTCTCTTTTCTTCTTTATTAGTCTTGTTAGCGGTCCATCAATTTTATTGACCTTTTCAAAAAACCAGCTCCTGGATTCATTGATTTTTTGAAGGGTTTTTTGTGTCTCTGTCTCCTTCAGTTCTGCTCTGATCTTAGTTATTTCTTGCCTTCTGCTAGCTTTTGAATGTGTTTGCTCCTGCTTCTCTAGTTCTTTTAATTGTGATGTTAAGGTGTCAATTTTAGATCTTTGCTGCTTTCTCTTGTGGGCATTTAGTGCTATAAATTTCCCTCCACATACTGCTTTGAATGTGTCCCAGAGATTCTGGTATGTTGTGTCTTTGTTCTTATTGGTTTCAAAGGACATCTTTATTTCCGAGTTTGTTATGTACCCACTAGTCACTCAGGAGCATGTTGTTCCATTTCCATGTAGTTTGGTGGTTTTGAGTGAGTTTCTTAATCCTGAGTTCTAGTTTGATTGCACTGTGTTCTGAGAGATAGTTTGTTATAATTTCTGTTGTTTTACATTTGCTGAGGAGTGCTTTACTTCCAACTATGTGGTCAATTTTGGAATAAGTGCGATGTGGTGCTCAGAAGAATGTATATTCTGTTGATTTGGGGTGGAGAGTTCTGTAGATGTCTATTAGGTCTGCTTGGTGCAGAGCTGAGTTCAATTCCTGGATATCCTTGTTAACTTTCTGTCTCATTGGTCTGTCTAATAGCCACAGTGGGGTGTTAAAGTCTCCCATTATTATCGTGTGGGAGTCTAAATCTCTTTGTAGGTCTCTAAGGACTTGCTTTATAAATCTGGGTGCTGCCATAGTGGGTGCATATATATTTAGGATAGTTAGCTCTTCTTGTTGAATTGATCCCTTTACCATTATGTAATGGCCTTCTTTGTCTCTTTTGATCTTTGTTGGTTTAAAGTCTGTTTTATCAGAGACTAGGATTGCAACCCCTGCCTTTTTATGTTTTCTATTTGTTTGGTAGATCTTCCTCCATCCCTTTATTTTGAGCCTGTGTGTGTCTCTGCACGTGAGATGCGTCTCCTGAATACAGCACACTGATGGGTCTTGACTCTTTATCCAATTTGCCAGTGTGTGTCTTTTAATTGGAGCATTTAGCCCATTTTTATTTAAGGTTAATATTGTTATGTGTGAATTTGATCCTGTCATTTTGGTGATAGCTGGTTATTTTGCCTGTTACTTGATGCAGTTTCTTTCTGGCATCTGTGGTCTTTACACTTTGGCATGTTTTCACAGTGGCTGGTACCGGTTGTTCCTTTCCATGTTTAGTGCTTCCTTCAGGAGCTCTTGTAGGGCAGGCCTGGTGGTGACAAAATCTCTCAGCATTTGTTTGTCTGTAAAGGATTTTATTTCTCCTTCACTTATGAAGCTTAGTTTGGCTGGATATGAAATTCTGGATTGAAAATTCTTTTCTTTTAGAAGTTGAATATTGGTACCCACTCTCTTTTGGCTTATAGAATTTCTGCCAAGAGACCCGCTGTTAGTCTGATGGGCTTCCCTTTGTGGGTAACCTGACATTTCTCTCTGGCTGCCCTTAATATTTTTTCCTTCATTTCAGCTTTGGTGAATCTGACAATTATGTGTCTTGGAGTTGGTCTTCTTGAGGAATATCTTATAGCATTCTCTGTATTTCCTGAATTTGAATGTTGGCCTGCCTTGGTAGGTTGGGGAAATTCTCCTGGATAATATCCTGCAGAGTGTTTTCCAACTTGGTTCCATTCTCCCCGTCACTTTCAGGTACACCAATCAGACGTAGATTTGGTCTTTTCACATAGTCCCATATTTCTTGGAGGCTTTGTTCGTTTCTTATTACTTGTTTTTCTCTAAATTTCTCTTCACGCTTCATTTCATTCATTTGTTCTTCCATCACTGATACCCTTTCTTCCAGTTGATGGAATCTGATACTGAAGCTTGTGCATTGGTCACGTAGTTCTCGTGCCATGGTTCAGCTCCATCAGGTCTTTTAAGGACTTCTCTACCCTGGTTATTTTAGTTAGCCATTCGTCTAATCTTTTTTCAAGGTTTTTAGCTTCTTTGCCATAGGTTCGAACTTCTTCCTTTAGCTCGTAGAAGTTTGATTGTCTGAAGCCTTCTTCTCTCAACTCATCAAAGTCATTCTCCATCTGGCTTTGTTCCGTTGCTGGCAAGGAGCTGCGTTCCTTTGGAGGTGGAGAGGCGCTCTGATTTTTAGAATTTTCAGCTTTTCTGCTCTGTTTTTTCCCCATCTTTGCGGTTTTATCTACCTTTGGTCTTTGATGATGGTGACGTACAGTTGGGATTTTGGTGTGGATGTCCTTTCTGCCTGTTAGTTTTCCTTCTAACAGTCAGAACCCTCTGCTGCAGGTCTGTTGGAGTTTGCTGGAGGTCCACTCCGGACCCTGTTTGCCTGGGTATCAGCAGCGGAGGCTGCAGAACAGTGAATATTGCTGAACAGCAAATGTTGCTGCCTGATCGTTCCTCTGGAAGCTTCATCTCAGTGGGTTACCCAGCTGTGTGAGGTGTCAGTCTGCCCCTACTGGGGGGTGCCTCCCAGTTAGGCTACTTGGTGGTCAGGTACTCACTTGAGGATGCAGTCTGATCGTTTTCAGATCTCAAACTCCGTGCTGGGAGAACCACTACTTTCTTCAAAGCTGACAGACAGGGACATTTAAGTCTGCAGAGGTTTCTGCTGCCTTTTGTTTGGCTATGTCCTGCCAGTCTACAGAGGCAGGCAGGCCTCCTTGAGCTGCAGTGGGCTCCACCCAGTTCGAGCTTCCAGGCCGCTTTGTTTACCTACTCAAGCCTCAGGAATGGCGGGTGCCCCTCCCCCAGCCTCACTGCCCTCTTGCAGTTCGATCTCAGACTGCTGTGCTAGCAATGAGTGAGGCTCCATGGGCGTGGGACTCTCTAAGCCAGTCACTGGATATAATCTCCTGGTGTTTCATTTGCTAAGACCGTTGGAAAAGCGCAGTGTTAGAGTGAGAGTGACCTGATTTTCCATGTGCCATCTGTCACAGCTTCCCTTGGCTAGGAAAGGGAATTCCCTGACCCCTTGTGCTTTCTCGGTGAGGCGATGCCTCACCCTGCTTTGGCTCACACTTGGTGGGCCGCACCCACTGTCCTGCACCCACTGTCTGACAAGCCCCAGTGAGATGAACCTGGTACCTCAGTTGGAAATGCAGAAGTCACCTGTCTTCTGCATTGCTCATGCTGGGAGCTGTAGACTGGAGCTGTTCCTATTTGGCCATCTTGGAACCGAGTCTGTGTCATTTTCACGAGGTATCACAGAAAATAAGTTGAAACTAAGACATGATAGATTTCAAATTCTAGGTTTTTTTTTTTTCCTGTGAAGAGCCTCTATAAGAATATAAATAAATTTACTTTTTTTCTGTTTGCTTGTTGTTATATTATGTGAAAATGACTGAATAGATTTTAACCAAATTCTAAAAATATGTTTGAGTCAATAAAGATATATATATATTTTATATATATATCTTTATTTATATATATATAATCTTTATTTATGTTTATTTATTTTTTATCTTTGTATATATATATATATATATATGCTGTTTGATATGCTCAAGATTCACCTTAGTGGTATTCTGCTTCTGGTAATGCCAAACCAGATTGTCTCTGACCAAAACTCTGGATGAGAACAACTAAACAGGTGGAATGATACATTTAAAAATTCTGGATGAAGGAAACAGAGAACCATGAAGAAAGAGAGGATCAGGGCAAAGATCTGAGGGAGCACAGAATCCCATAGAGGTGATCCTGGCATTCAGTGCTACTCGTGTCCTTGAGATGATTGTTGATTTCAAAAGTAGTAGCTCAGAGACCGAGAAGCTGAATTTAGCATTAAGAATCCTCATCAGGCAGAATGGTGAAAAGAGAGTTCAGGGCATGCTAAGGAAGAGCGTCCTTGGTAAAACTTTAAAGTTTCACTTCAGATCTTAGGAATGACAGTGAATTAAAAATAGATTAGTTCTTGGAGAAATTCAAGTCCAACTTTGAATTATCTCACTCTGCGATTGGATCAATATAATTTGAAAAATTGCAGGAAGATAACATCCTTCAGAGTCTCAGATATTTTCTACATTTCTCATATGTAATATATAATACTCAATAAAATATTTCCTGCATACAAGATTTGACCCAAACAACAATAAACAAACAAGAGACAAAAACAGACAATAAAACAAGCAAGAGATAAAAACAGTGAAAACCACCCTACAGCAGACCCAGATTTTAGTGTTAAAACAATTGCAATTAATACGTTCAAGGAATTAAGAGACAGGATGTAGAAGTTTGATGGAAAATTGGAAACTATAAAAAAATCTAAATACACAGTTTGGAGCCTTGAAATGCAATCACTGAAATAAAGAATTAAATGAACAGTTTAAACAGCTTAGATGCAGCTGATAAGTGAATTAGTAAACTGAAGGACAGAAGGGAACAACCAGACTCAAGTGTGGAGAAAGAAAAGGATGGAAAGTAGAGAAGAGAGTACAGATGCTCCTTGACTTATGATGAGGTTATGTCCTGATAACCTCATCATAAGTTAAAATATCATAAATGAAAAATGCATTTAATATACCTCGCCTATTGAACATTGTAACTTAGACTGGTGTACCTTAAATGTGCTCAGAACACTTAACATTAGCTTACAGCTGGGCAAAATTATCTAACACAGAGCCTATTTTATAATAAAGTATTAAATGTGTAATGTAATTTATTGAATACAGTCATCTCTCTATGTCTGTAGGGAATTGGTTCCAGACCCCGCCCCTCCACTGCAAGGCTACCAACATTTGTGGATGCTCAAGTCCCTTATATAAAATGGCATAGTATTTGCATATAACCTACGTACATTTTCCCTCATTCTAGTTATCTCTAGCTTACTTATAATAGCTAATATAATATGAATATTACCTGAATAGTTGTTATACTGTGTTGTTTTTATTTGTATTATTTTTTATTTTTGCCTTCTCTTTTGCTTCTTTCTGAAATATTTTTGATCTGTGGTTGATGGAATGCAAAAATATGGAACCCATGGATTTGGAGGCCTGATTGTACTGTATGAAAAGTGAAAAACAGAATGGTTTTGTAGGTACTCAAAGTATGGTTTCTACTGAAAGATTATCACTCTCACAGCATCATAAAGTGGAAAAATCATAAATTGAACCATTGTTAAGTTGGGGACTATCTGTATAAAAGACAAAACACAATGAAAGGTTTAAAATTTATATGTATATTGTGTATTTACATGTATATTATGTTATATTTATTTATATATGTGTATTATATTATTATATATCTATAATGGGTGGCTCAGAGAAAGAGTAAAGGATGTTGCAGAAGTATTTGAAAATGTAATAATCAAGTATTTTTCCAAATTGTCAGAAAATCTTAATCTATTAATTTACAGAGAGCCTCAAACCCCAGGGAGGATAATATAAAAAAGACCACCTAAACTCATCTAAATAAAACTGAGGTAAACTAGGAATTAAGAAAAAATCTTAATAGCAGAGAGAAAAAAATTACTTCCAAGGAACCAACAATAAAAGTGACACCTGACTTTTTAACAAAAAATGAAAACTCAATCCTAATAATCTCCTTCCTTCACCAAAGATAACTATTAACTTGAAGATAAAGTTTTGTTATTTTATTATCTATTATTTAAAAAATCTTTTTGTCTTCTATGTATGGACCTGCTAACAAAATACAATACTGTTTGCATACTTTCAAACATTATTTAGTGTTTAACTCTATAAATGACACTGTAGTCCACTTTAAAAACTTCCAGTGTTTAATTTTGGAATGTATTCATGTTGATACGTACAGTGTTAGTTCATTCTTGGACGTGTCTCATTAGCGCATATGTGTGAGTTTCAGAAGGAACTCTTTTGTTTAGGGACTTACTGAACTAAAAGGTATACACATCTTCTTTACTACAATAAATTCTTAAAAAGTATGTACATCTTCAACTTTACTAGTTATACTCATTCCTTACCAAAATGGGCAGTGAAGTAATGTCTATCTCCCCCAGTCGTATATAAAAATCTCTGTTTCTCAGATGGTTGGCAAGACGGCCAAATAGGAACAGCTCTGGTCTGCAGCTCCCGGTGAGACTGATGCACAAGCCTGGTGATTTCTGCATTTCCAACTGAGGTACCCAGTTCATCTCACTGGGACTGCTTGGACAGTGGGTGCAGCCCATGGAGGGCAAGCCAAAATAGGGTGGGGAATCGCCTCACCTGGGAAGCACAAGGGATTGGGGAATTCTCTCCCCACACCCAGGGGAAGCCATGAGGGACTGAGACTGAGAAACGGTGCACTTTGGCCCAGATACTGCACTTTTCCCACAGTCTTCACAACCCACAGAGCAGGAGATTCCCTCCGGTGCCTATGCCACCAGGGCCATGGGTTTCATGCACAAAACTGGGCAGCCATTTGGGCAGACACTAAACTAGCTGCAGGAGTTTTTTTTTTTTTTTCTTTTTTAACATAGGCCAGTGGCACCTGGAATGCCAGTGAGACAGAACCATTCGCTCCCCTGGAAAGGGGGCTGAAGCCAGGGACCCAAGTGGTTTGGCTCGGCGGGTCCCACCCTCACAGAGCCCAGCAAACTAAGATCCACTGGCTTGAAATTCTCGCTGCCAGTACAGCAGCAGTCTGAGATCAACCTGGGATGGTTGAGGTTGGTGGTGGGAGGTGCGTCCGCCATTGCTGAGGCTTGAGTAGGCTGTTTTACCCTCATAATGTAAATAAACAAAGCTACCGGGAAGTTCAAACTGGGCAGAGCCCACCGCAGCTCAGCAAGGCTGCTGTGGCCAGATTGCCTCCCTAGATTTCTCCTCTCTGGGCAGGGCATCTCTGAAAAAAAGGCAGCAGCCCCAGTCAGGCAGTAACAGATAAAACCCCCATCTCCCTGGGACAGAGCACCTGCAGGAAGGGGCAGCTGTGGGCGCAGCTTCAGCAGACTCAAACGTCCCTGCCTGATGGCTCTGAAGAGAGCAGTGGACCTCCAAGCACAGCGTTCGAGCTCTGCTAAGGGTCAGACTGCCTCCTCATGTGGGTCCCTGACTCCTGTGTAACCTGACTGGGAGACACCTCCCAGTAGGGGCTGACAGACACCTCATACAGGAGAGCTCTGGCTGGCATCTGGCAGGTGCCACTCCGGGACGAAGCTTCCAGAGGAAGGAACAGGCAGCAATCTATGCTGTACTGCAGCCTCCACTAGTGATACGCAGGCAAACAGAGTCTGGAGTGGACCTCCAGTAAACTCCAGCAGACCTGCAGCAGATGGGCATGACTGTTAGAAGGAAAACTAACAAACAGAAAGGAATAGAACATTCACTCAGAGACCCCATCCGAAGGTCACCAACATCAAAGACCAAAGGTAGATAAATCCACAAAGATGGGGAGAAACTAGTGCAAAAAGGTTGAAAATTCCAAAAACCAGAATGCCTTTTCTCCTCCAAAGGATCAAAACTCCTCAACAGCAAGGGAACAAAACTGGATGGAGAATAAATTAGACAAATTGAAGTAGGCTTCAGAAGGTGGGTAATAACAAACTCCTCCAAGCTAAAGGGGCATGCTCTAACCAAATGCAAGGAAGCTAAGAACCTTGAAAAAAAGGTTAGATGAATTGCTAACTAGAATAACCAGTTTAGGGAAGAACATAAATGACCTGATGGAGCTGAAAAACACAGCACGAAAACTTTGTGAAGCATACACAAGTATCAATAGCTGAACAGATCAAGAGGAAGAAAGGATATCAGAGATTGAAGATCAACTTAATGATATAAAGTGAGAAGACAAGATTAGAGAAAAAATAACGAAAAGGAACAAACAAAACCTCCCAGAAATATGATACGATGTGAAAAGACCAAATCTACGTTTGAATGGTGTACCTAAAAGTGACAGGGAGTATGGAACCAAGCTGGAAAACACTCTGTAGGATATTATCCAGGAGAACTTCCCCAACCTAGCAAGACAGGCCAATATTCAAATTCAGGAAATACAGAGAAGATCACAAAGATACACTTCGAGAAGAGCAACCCCAAGACACGTAATTGTCAGATTCACCAAGGTTGAAATGAAGGAAAAAATGTTAAGGGCAGCCAGAGAGGAAGGTCGTGTTACCCACAAAGGGAAGCCCATCAGACTAACAGTGGATCTCTCTGCAGAAACCCTACAAGCCAGAAGAGAGTGTGGCCAATGTTCAACATTCTTAAAGAAAAGAATTTTCAACCGAGAATTCCATATCCAGCCAAACTAAGCTTCATAAGTGAAGGAGAAATAAAATCCTTTACAGACAAGCAAATGCTGAGAGATTGTGTCACCACCAGGCCTGCCTTACAAGAGCTCCTGAAGGAAGCACTAAACATGGAAAGGAACAACCGGTACCAGCCACTGCAAAAACATATCAAATTGTAAAGAACATCAACACTATGAAGAAACTGCATCAACTAATGGGCAAAATAACCAGCTAGCATCATAAGGACAGGATCAATTTCACACATAACAATATTAACCTTAAATGTAAATGGGCCAAATGCTCCAGTTAAAAGACACAGACTGGCAAATTGGATAGAGTCAAGACCCTTCGGTGTCCTGTATTCAGGAGACCATCTCATGTACAAAGACACACATAGGCTCAAAATAAAGGGATGCAGGGATATTTACCAAGCAAATGGAAAGCAAAAAGAAAAAAAGAAGCAGGAGTTGCAATCCTAATCTCTGATTAAAAAGGCTTTAAACCAACAAAGATCAAAAGAGACAAAGATCCCTGAGGAATCGCCACACTGACTTCCACAATGGTTGAACTAGTTTACAGTCCCACCAACAGTGTAAAAGTGTTCCTATTTCTCCACATCCTCTCCAGCACCTGTTGTTTCCTGCTTTTTTAATGATGGCCATTCTAACTGGTGTGAGATGGTATCTCACTGTGGTTTTGATTTGCATTTCTCTGATGGCCAGTGATGATGAGCATTTCTTCATGTGTTTTTTGGCTGCATAAATGTCTTCTTTTGAGAAGTGTCTGTTCATGTCCTTTGCCCACTTTTTGATGGGGTTGTTTGTTTTTTCTTGTAAATTTGTTTGAGTTCATTATAGATTCTGGATATTAGCCCTTTGTCAGATGAGTAGGTTGCAAAAATTTTCTCCCATTCTGTAGGTTGCCTGTTCACTCTGATGGTAGTTTCTTTTGCTGTGCAGAAGCTCTTGAGTTTAATTAGATCCCATTTTTCAATTTCGGCTTTTGTTGCCATTGCTTTTGGTGTTTTAGACATGAAGTCCTTGCCCACGCCTATGTCCTGAATGGTATTGCCTAGGTTTTCTTGTAGGATTTTAATGGTTTTAGGTCTAACATTTAAATCTTTAATCCATCTTGAATTAATTTTTGTATAAGATGTAAGGAAGGGATCCAGTTTCAGCTTTCTACATATGGCTAGCCAGTTTTCCCAGCACCATTTATTAAATAGGGAATCCTTATCCCATTGCTTGTTTTTGTCAGGTTTGTCAAAGATCAGATAGTTGTAGATATGCGGGATCATTTCTGAGGGCTCTGTTCTGTTCCATTGATCTATGTCTCTGTTGTGGTACCAGTACCGTGCTGTTTGGGTTACTGTAGCCTTGTAGTATAGTTTGAAGTCAGGTAGCATGATGCCTCCAGCTTTGTTCTTTTGGCTTAGGATTGACTTGGTGATGTGGGCTCTTTTTTGGTTCCATATGAACTTTAAAGTAGTTTTTTCCAATTCTGTGAAGAAAGTCATTGGTAGCTTGATGGGGATGGCATTCAATCTATAAATTACCTTGGGCAGTATGGCCATTTTCACGATATTGATTCTTCCAACCCATGAGCATGGAATGTTCTTCCATTTGTTTGTATCCTCTTTTATTTCACTGAGCAGTGGTTTGTAGTTCTCCTTGAAGAGGTCCTTCACATCCCTTGTAAGCTGGATTCCTAGGTATTTTATTCTCTTTGAATCAATTGTGAATGGGAGTTCACTCATGATTTGGCTCTCTGTTTGTCTGTGATTGGTGTACAAGAATGCTTGTGATTTTTGTACATTGATTTTGTATCCTGAGACTTTGCTGAAGTTGCTAATCAGCTTAAGGAGATTTTGGGCTGAGACGATGGGGTTTTCTAGATATACAATCATGTCATCTGCAAACAGGGACAGTTTGACTTCCTCTTTTCCTAATTGAATACCCTTTATTTCCTTCTCCTGCTTGATTGCTCTGGCCAGAACTTCCAGCACTATGTTGAATAGGAGCGGTGAGAGAGGGCATCCCTGTCTTGTGCCAGTTTTCAGAGGGAATGCTTCCAGTTTTTGCCCATTCAGTATGATATTGGCTGTGGGTTTCTCGTAGATAGCTCTTATTATTTTGAGATACATCCCATCCATACCTAATTTATTGAGAGTTTTTAGCATGAAGGGTTGTTGAATTTTGTCAAAGGCCTTTTCTGCATCTATTGAGATAATCATGTGGTTTCTGTCTTTGGTTCGTTTATATGCTGGATTACATTTATTGATTTGTGTATGTTGAGCCATCCCATTACCGGGTATATACCCAAAGGACTATAAATCATGCTGCTATAAAGACACATGCACACATATGTTTATTGCGGCACTATTCACAATAGCAAAGACTTGGAACCAACCCAAATGTCCAACAACGATAGACTGGATTAAGAAAATGTGGCACATATACACCATGGAATACTATGCAGCCATAAAAAAGGATGAGTTCATATCCTTTGTAGGGACATGGATGAAACTGGAAAACATCATTCTCAGTAAACTATTGCAAGGACAAAAAACCAAACACTGCATGTTCTCACTCATAGGTGGGAATTGAACAATGAGAACTCATGGACACAGGAAGGGGAACATCACACTCCGGGGACTGTTGTGGGGTTGGGGGAGAGGGGAGGGACAGCATTAGGAGATATACCTAATGCTAAATGACGAGTTAATGGGTGCAGGAAATCAACGTGGCACATGGATACATATGTAACAAACCTGCACATTGTGCACATGTACCCTAAAACCTAAAGTATAATAAAAAAAAAAAGAAAAGAAAATGTGGCACATATACACCATAGAATACTATACAGCCATAAAAATGATGAGTTCATGTCCTTTGTAGGGACATGGATGAAACTGGAAAACGTCATTCTCAGTAAACTATCGCAAGGACAAAAAACCAAACACAGCATGTTCTCACTCATAGGTGGGAATTGAACAATGAGAACTCATGGACACAGGAAGGGGAACATCACACTCCGGAGACTGTTGTGGGGTGGGGGGAGGGGTGAAGGACAGCATTAGGAGATATACCTAATGCTAAATGACGAGTTAATGGGTGCAGGAAATCAACATGGCACATGGATACATATGTAACAAACCTGCACATTGTGCACATGTACCCTAAAACCTAAAGTATAATAAAAAAAAATGAAATAAATATCAAGATAGGCAAAAAAAAAAAAAAAAGATATGGAATAAAAAAAAAAAAGAGACAAAGAAGGCATCACATAATGGTAAAGGGATCAATGAAACAAGAAGAGCTAATTATCTTAAATATATGCACCCAATAGAGGTGCACCCAGATTCGTAAAGCATGTTCTTAGAGACTTGCAAAGAGACTTAGACTCCCACACAATAATAGTGGGAGGCTTTAACACCCCACTGCCAATATTAGACAGATCAACGAGACAGATAATTAACAAGGAAATTCAGGACTTGAACTCAACTCTGGACCAAGTGGACGTAATAGACATCTACAGAACTCTCCCCCCCCCCCAAATCAACAGAATATACATTCTTCTTAGCACCTCATCACACTTATTCTAAATTTGACCACGTAATTGGAAGTAAAACATTCCTCAGCAAATGCAGAAGAAGAGAAATTATAACAAACAGTCTCTCAGACCACAGTGCAATCAAATTAGAACTCAGGATTAAGAAACTCACTCAAAACCACACATCTATATGGAAACTGAACAACCTGCTCCTGAATGGCTACTGGGTACATAACAAAATGAAGGCAGAAATAAAGATGTTCTTTGAAACCAATGAGAACAAAGACACAACATACCAGAATCTCTGGGACACATTTAAAGCAATGCATAAAGGGAAATTTATAGCACTAAATAAATGCCCACAAGAGAAAGCAGGAAAGATCTAAAATTGACACCCTAACATCAAAATTAAAGAACCAGAGAAGCAAGAGCAAACAAATTCAAAAGCTAGCAGAAGAGAAGAAATAACTAAAATCAGAGCAGAACTGAAGGAAATAGAGATACAAAAAACTCTCCCAAAAAATCAGTGAATCCAGGAGCTGTTTTTTTTGAAAAGTTCAACGAAATAGATAAACTGCTAGCCAGACTAATAATGAAGAAAAGAGAGAAGAATCAAATAGATGCAGTAAAAACTGATAAAGGGAATATCGCCACTGATCCCACAGAAATGCAAACTACCACCAGAGAATACTATAAACACCTCTATGCAAACAAACTAGAAAATCTAGAAGAAATGGATAAATTCCTAGACACATACACCCTCCCAAGACTAAATTAGGAAGAAGTTGAATCCTTGAATAGACCAATAACAAGTTCTGAAATTGAGGCAGTAATTAATAGCCTATCAACCAAAAAAAGTTCAGGACCAGATGGATTCACAGCCGAATTCTACCAGAGGTACAAAGAGGAGCTGGTACCATTCATTCTGAAACTATTCCAAACAAAAGAAAAAGAGGGACTCCTCCCTAACTCATTTTATGAGGCCAGCATCATCCTGATACCAAAACCTGGCAGAGGCGCAACAAAAAAAAGACAATTTCAGGCCAATATCCCTGATGAATATTGATGCAAAAATCCTCAATAAAATACTGGCAAACAAAATCCAGCAGCACATCAAAAAGCTTATCTACCATGATCAAGTCGGCTTCATCCCTGGGATGCAAAGCTGGTCCAACATACACAAGTCAATAAATTTAATCTATTACATAAAGAGAACCAATGACAAAAACCACATGATTATCTCAATAGATACAGAAAATGTATTTGACAAAATTCAACACCCCTTCATGGTAAAAACTCTCAAAAAACTAGATATTGATGGAACATATCTCAAAATAGTAAGATCTATTTATGACAAACTCACAGTCAATATCATATTGAATGGGAAAAAACTGGAAGCATTCCCTTTGAAAACTGGCACAAGACAAGGATGCCCTCTCTCACCACTCCTATTCAACATAGTATTGGAAGTTCTGGCCAGGGCAATCAGGCAAGAGAAAGAAAGAAAAGGTATTCAAATAGGAAAAGAAGAAGTCAAATTATCTCTGTTTGCAGATGACATGATTTTATATTTAGAAAACCCCATCGTCTCAGCCCAAAATCTCCTTAAGCTGATAAGCAACTTCAGCAGAGTCTCAGAATACAAAATCAATGTGCAAAAATCACAAGCATTCCTACACACCAATAACAGACAAACAGAGAGCCAAATCATGAGTGAACTCCCATTCACAATTGCTTCAAAGAGAATAAAGTACCTAGCAATCCAACTTACAAGGGATGTGAAGGATCTCTTCAAGGAGAACTACAAACTACTGCTCCTACTGCTCAAGGAAATAAGAGAGGACACAAACAAATGGAAAAACTTTCCATGCTCATGTATAGGAAGAATCAACATTATGAAAATGGCCATACTGCCCAAAGTAATTTATAGATTCAATGCTATCCCCATCAAGCTACTAATGACTTTCTTCATATAACTGGACAAACTACTTTAAACTTCATATGGAACCAAAACAGAGCTTGCATAGCCAAGACAATCCTAAGTCAAAAGAACAAAGCTGGAGGCATCATGCTACCTGACTTCAAACCGTACTCCAAGGCTATAGTAACAAAAACAGCATGGTACTGGTACCAAAACAGATATGTTGACCAATGGAACAGAACAGAGGTGTCAGAAATAACACCATACATCTACAACCATCTGATTTTGAGAAACCTGACACAAACAAGCAATGGGGAAAGGATTTCCTGTTTAATAAATGGTGTTGAAAAAACTGGCTAGCCATGTGCAGAAAACTGAAACTGGATCCCTTCCTTACATCTTACACAAAAGTCAACTCAAGATGGATTAAAGACTTAAACGTAAGACCTAAAACCATAAAAATTCTAGAAGAAAACCTAGGCAATACCATTCAGGACATAGGTATGGGCAAAGACTTCATGTCTAAATCACCAAAAGCAATGGCAACAAAGGCCAAAATCGACAAATGAGATCTAAGTAAATTAAAGAGCTTCTGTACAGCAAAAGAAACTATCACCAGAGTGAACAGGCAACTGCCTACAGAATGGGAGAAAAATTTTGCAATCTATCCATCTGACAAAGGGCTAATATCCAGAATCTACAAAGAACTTAAAGAAATTTACAAGTAAAAAACAATCAACCCCTTCAAAATGTGGGCAAAAGATATGAACAGACACTTCTCAAAAGAAGACATTTATTCAGCCAATAAGCAAATGAAAAAAACCTCATCATCACTCGTCATTAGAGAAACACAAATCAAAACCACAATGAGATACCATCTCGTGCCAGTTAGAATGCCAGTCATTAAAAAGTCAGGAAACTACAGGTCCTGGAGAGGATGTGGAGAAAAAGGAACACTTTTACACTGTTGGTGGGGGTGTAAATTAGTTCAACCGTTGTGGAAGACTGTGTGGTGATTCCTCAAGGATATAGAGCTAGAAATACCATTTGGCCCAGCAATCCCATTACTGGGTATATACCCAAAGGATTGTAAATTATTCTACTATAAAGGTACATGCACACGTATGTTTATTGCAGCACTATTCACAATAGCAAAGACTTGGAACCAACCCAAATGTCCATCAAGGATAGACTGGATAAAGCAAATGTGGCACATACTCACCATGGAATACTATGCAGCCATAAAAAGGATGAGTTCGTGTCTTTTGCAGGAACATAGATGAAGCTGGAAACCATCATTCTCAGCAAACTAACACAAGAACAGAACACCAAACACCACATGTTCTCACTCATAAGTGGGAGTTGAACAATGAGAACACATGGACACAGGGAGGGGAACATCACACACCAGGGCCTGTCAGGGGCTGGGGGGCTTGGGGAGGGATAGCATTAGAAGAAATACCTAATGTAGGAGATTGGTTGATGGGTGCAGCAAACCACCATGGCAAGTGTATACCTTATGTAACAAAACTGCATGTTCTGCACATGTACCCCAGAACTTATAAGAATAATAATAAAAAAAGAAAATCTCCATTTCTCTGTATCCTAACACTGGTATTGTCAAGTTTAATTTTTTTTGTCATCAGTGTTTGTGAAATGGCATCTCATTGTTGTTTTAACTTTCATGTTTCTGATATCTTAACAAAGTTTACCATCTCTTTATGGTGTTAATGGCCATTTAGATTTTCTCTCTTTAAGACCTGTCTGTTAACATCTTTTACCTATTTCTCTCTCTTTTTTTTTTTTTCTGATTGATTTTTGGTAGTTTTGGATACTAATCCTTTGCCAGTTATGTATATTACAAATATCTTCTCCCATATTGTAATTTATGTTTTAACTTATTGATGGTGTCTTTTTGTTGAGAGGAACAGTTAGGTTTTAAATAGTCAAATTTACCTCAGTTTTTCCTGGGGCTTGCACTTTATATACATTATTTAAGCAAATCCTTTTCTACCCCAATATTGTAAGTGTATTGCTCTATATTCTCTCAATTTTTTAAATTTTGGTTTTTCTTTAAATATGGGGTATTAACCCACTAGGGCCTGGTATAAAATATGGTTATATATTAATTTATTTTACAACATTGAGATCAATTAAATAATTGTTCTACCACTATTTATTGAGCAGGCCTTCTTCCTCCCTTGATTTATAATGCCACACTCATCATATATCATGTTGTCATATATATGAGTTTGCATCCGTTCTGTTCTATTGATTGTTTATTGTTCACATGCCAATATCATGCTGTTTTCATTACTATAGTTTTGTAATATGTTTTGTTATTGGGGGGTTGGTGAATCCTCCAGCTTGTATTTCAAAGCTGTCTTGATGTGGCCTTGCCTTTTCCAAGTGAATTTTCTTTTCTTTTCTCTTCTTTCTTTTTATTTTTTTTGAGAGGGAGTCTCACTCCGTCGCCCAGGCTGGAGTGCAGTGGCACGATCTCAGATCACTGCAAGCTCCGCCTCCCGAGTTCACGCCATTCTCCTGCCTCAGCCTCCGGAGCAGCTGGGACCACAGGCGCCCGCCACCATGGCTGGCCAATTTTTTTGTGTTTTTTCAGTACAGACGAGGTTTCACCGTTCCAAGTGAATTTTCTTGAACCATCACAGCTCTTTTTATCTTTTGATTTCGCATGTTTGATAGAGACACCGATTCCAAGAAACATTTGTAAATACATATTAAAGAAACCCCACCAATGTGAATATAATGACAAATGCCAATATACAGACCTTAAAGCTAAGAGACAATAGAGGATGGTGAGGACTGTGCAAAACTGAAGAACACATGCCCTTTTCCAAGGCGGCACTTCTCATCAGCTTCAGCTGCTTTTGGCCATCTGGGAGTATAGGCCAAGTTAAAGAGAAAAAACAAAATTCAGGAGAATCTGGGAAGTTGTATTTTGTTTTTCAATATGAATTTTTCTATTTATTAAATCTGTTTTTCTTTCTGTACCTCTCAGCTCGTACCTACGTTTGTTAAATCTTATTTCAATTCTTTATAAAATGTGTGGACTAAAGAAAATATCCCTGAGGCCCAACCCAAGGCACTTTCCCGACATTCGATTTGAATAGTTTTCAGATCACATTGAATAGGAAAAAGGCAGATAGAAGCGTAAGTTTGAAGCAAAGAATCTTGGGGCTGTAATGTGACATTGAGGTGCTATGTTTGTAAGCTCATCAGTGGATCCAGAGTATAGTCCTATGAGCCCCAAGCCTCTAAAGTAATTATTTAAATGCTAGATGTTTTAGCTCTAAATGTTTGAGATAGTTTTCAGGGAATTATAGCATGGGGCATTTTAATAAGAGGATTCTAGATGGCAAAATCAATGCATTCTACTATGCTTAGACCTCTGTGATCCCACCCGCCCTCTTGCCCTCCTCCCTCTCGTTTTCAAGCTGTGTTCTTTCTTCTTAGAAGTGAGTTTTATTATAATTATCTCACTTTCCTCCACATCTTTATTACGATCTGTATATGATATTTATGTTTCTGAGATTGCTCTTAACAAAATAATAGGCCCCAAAGTTGTCTTCTTAGAATTATGCATGCAATAGGTTTTCCTTCTAACTATTAGCTACAGTTTGAAACCTGCTGTGGGGAGCTTTGTAAGTGGTCTTCTAAAGCTAGAGTTCTATGTTTTGGGAAAGGCCAATCTACTTCTTTCATATTTTGCTGTTTATTTGACTACTGATTATCTTGAAGAATAGACTCTTAGGTCCAAAATACCTAATCCAGGTCTAAAACACCATTTAAGATCTAAAACACTATTTTACTCTAGCTTGCCCACAAAATCATGTGGGCAACCAAAGCTGGCATAAGCTCCTATACCAAGAAGTAGCAAGTATTGAACAATGTCTACACCAATTTTCATTACAAAACAAGTTAGGACAACATGCCATTTTTCTTCTCTCTGCTTCTTCGGTGCTGAAGGAGATGTATGCTACTTACAAGCTTTATTTTTTACAAATGATGATGCCAGAGATCATATCATGATAAGACATAAAATATAGAAATGTTCTGTGTTTCTTCCATCTTTCTGTGTTTTTGGTCATAGAATCTATCTTGCTCCAGACAGATCTGCTTAAAAGGAAACATTCGTGTCCTTGAACTGACCCATGCCAATGGCACTGTCTTTCACTCACTCAGCAAACACTGTTAAGGCTTTATACAGTGACACCCAAGACAGACATGGCTTATGCTCTTCTAGTACTTGCATTGAATAGCAAGGGTAAGATATAGACAGTTAACATCTAAATTAATAAAAAATAATTTTAGATAATAATAAGTACTTGGAAAAAATTAAACAAAGGAATGGAGTTGAAGGTGACTGTTGTGTGTGGGAGAAGGGGGTGAGGAGGCCATGTTGTCAGGATAAAAGCAGCTTTGAGTATGCTGTAGCAGTGTATATCATTATCACATAAATAAAGCACAAGTGCCAGAATATATTATAATGCCCATTTAGTGGGGAACACAGCATGGAACAGCTTAAGTTAGGCATCTCCTAGGTTTTCTTGTAAAATCACAGTGGTTGTATTAATAGTACTGGTAGTAGTAGTACTAATATCAATAACAGTACTAGCAATGATGAAACTGACAGTTGTGAAGTATATTAAGGATGGTTGGCTGGGAGCAGTGGCTCAGGTCTATTATCCCAGCACTTTGGGAGGCCGAGGCAGGGGGATCACCTGAGGTCAGGAGTCCGAGTCCAGCCTGGCCAACATGGTAAAACCCTGTCTCTCCTGAAAATACAAAAATTAGCTGGATGTGGTGGTGCGTGCCTGTAATCCCAGCTGTTTGGGAGGCAGAGGTAGGAGAATCGCTTGAACCTAGGAGGCAGAGGTTGCAGTGAGCTGAGATCGTGCCATTGCACTGCAGCCTGGGAGACAGAGCAAGACTCCATCTCAAAAAAACAAAAAACAAAACAAAAAAAGGAATAGTTTTGTGTTTGTATCACTGTAACATTAACATTAAGACTTTGAAAAAGTGGTTTTCCCCCTTCCCGTGTGTGTTCAAAGAGGCAGTTGGAACTGATGACCTCTATGTTTCCTCCCACACTCTTACTAAATGAAAAAAGTGTTTAAATTCTCTTGGTCCTCATGTGCCTTCTTCTTATACTGGGTTTTTCTTCCCACCGGTTATTCATTATTCATTTCACCTTCATCTTCAAGTTTTCTTCTGACAGTTAACCATGTGATTCAGTTCTGAGAAATGCTTTTCTTTTTTTTTGGCAGAGAAGTCCCAATTCTGGGCAAGACCTTAGGACTATTCCAAGGAGAAAACAGAGTTTGAAAATGTATGGACATAGCACAGTGTAGAAATGAGGGGACTAGGTTCTAGAGTCAGAGGTACCTGGGTTCATGTTCTGATTCCACCATTCCCAGACATGGGGCACTGGACGAATGGCTTCACTTTTCTCATGTTTTCTTTGCTGGCATATGAAATGGAGGCAATGATAGTATCTCCTTCATTGGATTTTTATGAGGTTATAATGACATAATGCATGTAAAATGTCTGTTATGCAGTGCCCAATAAACGTTGGTTGTTAATATTATCACTATTTCAGTATACCTGAAGACCTTTAGAACTGGTTTTTTTTCATGGTCAGTTTCTGATCTGAATTGAATGTGAGATAATTCCAGTTGGAAGAGTCTTTGGGTCTAACCTACAGTCTGAGGCAAATGGCCTTTATTTAGACCCCATAAATGATGGATGTCTATTCTCTGCTTGACTGTGCTCTGCCTTGAGCAGTTCACTTCATCTTTCCATTGATAGAATAGCTTTGATAAAAAGATAAATTTTGAAAATAGTGGAAATAGCCTGGAAAGCGAGAAAGGATGATTATCTCACCTCCAGAGGAATTATTTGTCTTAAAAATGTAATAATTCAGTAATGCTTCTCTAAGGCTACAGTTTGATCACTGGGTTAATCCTTTAAGAGTGCACATCTTCAAAGTTTGGAACCTATGCCCCAAAAAGAAATCCCAGGCAATTTTCTGTTGTTTAAGTGGTGAAACTCTGAAAGAATATTTTCATTCCCTTTAGATATGTATCTGCTTCTTCTGGTGGATAGAAACAGCTGTTTAATGGCTGCCTAGCAACATTGCCTAGTGGCTGAGAACTGGCTGTGCCATAGTTTCACACAGTGGAATACCCAAGGGCAGTTAGGAAGACAATATAATTATGCAAGTTAGAAATAGGTCAGGATTTGGGACAAATACCCAGATGCTTGAGAAAGTAGCTTTGGGATTTGAAGGCCCCTGGAGTGAGAAGTTATTTGGGTTGATGTGCCTGGGGCTCTCTTTGTTTTGTTCTAAGCACTTATGCAGAAAGAGAGCAATTCTGAGCACACTCTTTAGATATAAGCTTGGGTAATGCTTGTCAGTATATTATACAGACCGAGATGGATAGATGTCAGAAGCAGTATATCAGAATGGCATTGAGCATGTGCTATGGAGTTGGACAGATTTGTGTTTGATTACTGCTCTTCTACTTCTTAGCTGAGTGACGTAAGCGATATTATTTAACTACTTTGTCATCTCTACATTGGGTATAACAATAGCACCCATCATAGGGAGTTGTATGGATGTAATACAATAATGAATGTAAAGTGCTTAGAATAGTGCTAGGCAACTAGAAAATAATTCAGCAGGATGTGGTAATGTGCTGTGCCTCACTTCTCAGCTGCTACCATGTTGCCTTCAATGGCCTTCCCTCCCACTCCTTGACTTTCCCTGCAAAGAGTCCACACTCATGGTTCAGCTGCCACAAGTGCAGAGGTATTTATTTTATCACAGGTATATAGATTTGTAAATGTGTAAGCCAGATCCAGGTTTGGAGAGCAGGTAGAGATGAGTGTTGTCCAGCTTATGGGTATCACCTATGGATATGCCCTAGGGAGTAAAACTCTCACTAAAAGATCATTAACAGCCTGTGGCCAGCAAGACAGAGTAGGTGAAAGCTTTGTTAAACTTTGTAGGTCTGATTTATTTCAAACGTCGAAGGACCTTGTGGAAAGCCAGGCTTCATTTTAGAGGCTTATGCTATTGAAATGATGCAAACATTTAGAGTCATGCTGCACACTCAAAGTGGCCAAAGACAGAATGTTAGAGGCAAGAGCTCAGGCACTGGTGCCAGACAGGCTTGAGTGCCATTTATTCACTGTGTCATCTCTGTCGGCTTACAAAAATTAAATTTCAGTTTCTTCTTCAAGTGGGGATGCTAATACCCACCATGTAATATTGAATAGATCACAAGTAATGAATATATTCAACCAGAGCTCAGTGTATGAAGTTAATACCTAGTATATATTATATTAAATATTATTATTGCTATTATTTAATCCTAAAACCACATTAAGGCACAGAATCATCTTGTATAAAGTGAGCTCTATATTATATAATACCATAAATATTTATTAAGAACCATTTTAGATTCTGTGATGACTAAACCCATTTTAGATTCTGTGATGAAGGCATATACAAACTGTTGTCCTTAAGGAATTTATGTTTCAGTTGAAGAGACAGACACAAACAATCCTAGACAAAAACCCCAAAGTGCTAAACAGAAGGTACCAGCACCATACTTTAAGGACAAGAGGGATGCAGAGATTAAATCTGCATCAGGGAAACCAACTAAGTCTTTATTTTATTTATTTATTTTTTGAGACGGAGTCTTGCTCTGTCCCCCAGGCTGGAGTGCAGTGGCGCGATCTCGGCTCACTGCAAGCTCTGCCTCCCGGGTTCACGCCATTCTCCTGCCTCAGCCTCCCAAGTAGCTGGGACTACAGGCGCCCGCCAACACGCCCGGCTAATTTTTTGCATTTTTAGTAGAGACGGGGTTTCACGGTGTTAGCCAGGATGGTCTCGATCTCCTGACCTCGTGATCCGCCCGTCTCGGCCTCCCAAAGTGCTGGGATTACAGGCGTGAGCCACCTCGCCCGGCCGAAACCAACTAAGTCTTTAAAGAGGAAGTGTTCTGATAGTAGCATTCTGGTGTGTGCACATTCTTGTTGAGTGAGCGGTGTGAACAAAGCCTCAGAGGTAGGACTGTGTGGAGCGTGGGTTGGAAATAGGGGATGGTTAACTGTAACTGGCTGCTACAGAGTGTTGATAGATGTTGTATAAGACGTTGGAAGATTGGGCTAAGCCTTGATCCTAGAGGGCCTCGAATATGCAAATAAAATTTTAGCAAAAATATATTTTAAAAGAATGACTTCATTCACTGATTCCTTTCTTCCTTTATTCAACATTTATTTAGTGCCTGAATTCTACCAGGTACTGTTATGGAGATAAAGCAGTGAACTAGATAAAGCTGATGAGTTTCTAGTGAGGAAGAAAGACTATTACATAAGTAATTCTATTAGAGTATGTTGAATACCTCAACAGCCGGGGAGGGAGGGAAGCATCTTGGTAGATGTCCTAGCCCACCACTGGGGTAGGGGCATCAGAGAGGGCTTTTAGGGGAAATGACTCTAAGCTGAAATCTAAGGAACTGACTTGGAGTTAATCAGGTGAAAGGAATAGAGGGAGAATGTTCTGAGTGAGTGGAAGAAATAGCACCTTATAACTTAGAGGTGAGAATGATCATGGTGGGTCTCAAGAATTGCAAGTTAATTCAATACTGGTTGAGCATTGAGTGCGAGGTGTTTGGAGGGATAAGGGCATCATAGAACATGGTGTCTCAGGCTGAAGAGTCTGCATTTTTATCTTGAAGGCCTGAAAGAATTTGCAGCAGTGTTTGCTTTGGGAGTGGAGAGGCAGAGCGTTTGCATGACCCAGTGATGTTTGTATTTTGGAAAGATAACTCTCAGCAGATTGAAATACAGGGATTGCAAGAAGCAAGACCAGAAGGAAGAAGACTAACTTTGAGACTATTGCAGTTATTTCAGCAAATGTGTCTGTGTTTACATTGCCACAAAATGTACCACACTGGAAGAAAGAAAAAGCAACTATTTTCTGGGATTATGTCCTCACCCTGCTGATGTGCAGAATGTACTTGGTTGCCTGCGGGAGCTGGGACACATGGGGCTTCTCTCATGTTAAGCAATGTTTCCAGCAATTATCTAACATTAGGCATCTGTGCTGTCTCAGTGGGAGGAGGAAAGGATCCTGTCTCCTGCCATGGGAATGGAGGGAACATGGCTTTTGTATCCTTGTGGCAGAGTTTGCTGGACATCAGGAAGTATTTCGCAAAATTACCTGGAAATGGTTGCATTGCTTTCTAAGAGATCCACATTTGCCTATAGAGGCGAGAATCAGGGAAAACCGTGCCCATTTACTCTAATGAGACGTAAAGCCAGCAGCAGCAGCTCCAGAGAAACACAAGTAGGGCGGCTGATTTGACAGCAATTGAGTGCACTTGGGAAATTTTTCTTTCTCCCCTAGGAAATCAAAATAGCAAACAGCATGATATTGGAGTGTGCTGATGCAAAGCTTCCCAACTCAGAGCTTGTCTGATTCCCTTGTCAAATGGAGCAGTCCTGTAGGATCACTGGAGATGATTGGAGCTGCTTTTCTTGGTCCTGCAGACAGGTAGCTTATTCTCTCTGTTGCTGGCCATTTGCCTCTGCTGTGGTTGACGAGAGAGGGCCAGGAAAATGTGAACTAGAGTTTGCTATTCGTGCAAAGGCCGAGTCAGACCTTAGACCTGGGGAACTGGAGGTACATGAAACACATTGGACTTGAAAATCAGTCCCTAGCTGGTGAGTAACTTGATTCTAGGACATGTCTCCTTACTATATTAGGTTTTTAAAAAATTTGCTGCATAACAAATTATTATGGATTTAATGGCTTACAACAACAAGAATTTATTGTCTCCAGGTGTCTGTGGGTCAGGAGTCCAGGTGTGGATTCACTGGTCCTTTGTTCAGCATTTTACAGGGCTCAAATCAAAGTCTTAGTGAGCTGTGTCCTCATTTGGAGGCTTGACTAGGGAAAAATCCACTTCCACACTCCCTTGAGTTGTCGCCAGAATTTATTTTCTTTCAGCTGTAGGACTGAGGTCTTTGCTTTCTTGATGGCTTTCAAATGGGGCTAATCTTTGCTTCTAGATGCTGCTTGTCACATGGTGCCACATGGCCCTCTCCATACCATGGGAACTTTCTCCTTCATGACTGGGAGCAGATTTCTGTCCCACTTTAATTCTGACTGGATTTGAGAGCTTGCCTAATTAGGTCAAGCCCACATAGGATAGGCTTCTTTTTTACTAACTCAAAGTTAACTGATTAGGGACCTTAATTTTATCTGAAAAATCCCTTCTGCCATATAATGTAACATAATCATGGAGTGTTATTTTACATACATAAGTCCAACTCACACTCAAGGGAGATGATTATAGAGGATGCGTACACCAGGGTGTGGGATTCTCGAGGGCTGCCTTAGAATTGTTTCCAGTCACAACTACCTACCAGATTCTTTCTACAGGCAGACTTTCTAAACTTATGGAGAATATTTCAAAATTTGCAAAATGGGTAGATTCTCAGTCCTACCTTTCCCTGAGCAGGTAGAGTCACAAGTGTTATGATATTTGTGGTTTATAAATTATTAAATTCTCTATATACAAGAAGAACTGTGTCCACTGAAACCATCAAGCAGCTTTCTGAATGTGATTTTTTTTCTAATATTCACCATTTAAAAATAATTAGTTTTAATAATTACCAACTTTTTATTGTTAGATCTTTAAGTGATTTATAATTTTTGTTATTACAATTAACCAGGTGAAAGGGTATGAACAATGTTAAAGTTCGGTGATTGTTTTGATAAATATTGTTAAATTCTGCTCTAGGAAGGGTGTCAATGGTAGCCATTTTGAAGTATTTACAATTACCCTAAGAAAGAGAGAGATATAGACCTCTGAGGCTTGTTTACCTAAGGATGAGAGAGAGGTTTCACAGAATAGTTTGAGGCAGAACAATGGATTTGGAAGCTACAATTATAACCCGTCTCCAAAGACCTAGCATCTCAGTTCCTGCTTAGGTAGGCCTTAAGGGGTTATTATTTATTTTACCTCGGCATTCCCCTTATTAGTGGATCAGATGTTATTTTAAATAGTGCAATTCGTTAATTATTTCAAAAAATATCTAGAGCCAAATTTTCAAAGACTGATTTCCCTGTTTGCAGGTGCAATGGTCACTGTGGAGCCCGAGGTACAGTTTTTTATGTTCTGTTTCTCTTATGTATTTTAGAGGAAAATCACTTCTCTAGTATGTAATGTACATTGTAGAGTTAAATTACAAATAAATGAATATGTACACAAAATGGGTGCTTTAAGTTTTGGACTTTAAATTTTAAATGAACATTTGGAAGAATAATATTGGTGACAATATAGAGTTACTGCCTTTATTATTCATTCATTGACGAATGTTTATTGAATGCCCATTATGTGCCAGGTATTATTCTGGATGCTGAGGATCCAGATGCTGAGGATGTGTCAGTGAATAAAACAGTCCAAACCCCTTGAACTCATGGTACTTACATTTCAATAGGGGCAGACAATGTATATGATGAGAATAACTTTTTGTGATGACCTATTGTCTTATTGATTCATACCCTACAAGACTGTAGGATAAGGAAGAAATATATTATGATTCCCATTTTGTAAATGTAAATTTGAGGATCAGGTAGGTTGGAGGACTCTCTCAGGGTCACATGGCTTATAACTGGGAGTGAGACAAGACCTTTAGTTATGGTATTTCTGAGAATGAGGCAGGCACACAGCCACACAGATTCTTGGCTGACTGATATTCTGAAGCAGTGACTTGCAAACTGGTGCACCTAATAAAGTCTTCCAGGTGCTTAGTTTCTTAGAAGAGACTTTGTTGTGTGATAACATTCCACAGAAAGCTGGTGTGGTTGGGGGATCACTGGACTCAACATTTTCTCGAGAAGTTCTATAAGTGGGGGCTGGGTGCATACTGGGAAAGGAATAGTTGCGCTCTTATATTTGTGTGTGGTGGAGCTTCGTTTACAAAGCACATTCACAATCACTTCTTTTAATTATCTCCATGATCCTTTGAAAGCAGAATTAGTGGTTTATCCCCATTTCACATATAAGGAAAGTTGAGTCCTAGAGAAATTAATTGATTTGGCCCAAACTGCATGGTACTCAGTGGCAGAACATCTAATGGAGATAGGTAAGCACCAAGAGTTCATATTTTCTATTTATACATTCTCTTCAAGAATGCGTTAGACTGCAGAATTCTAGTAGACACAGGAATAATGAGAATGCCAGGAGTTTTATGTATATGTTGACCTAAAAGATGAGCAGTAGTTTCTTTTTCGGTCTTAGGTGCACATACTTTCTAAATCAGGCAGCCAATGGTATGCCACTCAGGCCTTCCCCGTGGTCTCATGGTATTTCTTTGGGTGAATAGTACCTCTTTTCATTCATCCAAATCTTTTAGAAGGTCTTGCATCCTAAAAGTTATTTGGACTCTGGCTTTTCTTATCTTGGCTAACAACCAGATACAAAGAAGAACATGTTTTAAGGAAAGAAAGGACAGCTTTTACAGTTAATGGGATGTTGCTGATACAGTTTACTCAGACTCACTCAAGGCAGGCTTGTGCAGTGGAGAACGTTTGTCTTACAGTTCTTCCTTGTCCTTTTATGTACCAAATTAAAGCAAATTAATTTTTGGAATAGGGCATAAAAAGTATATATTAAAAAAGGAAGCTTTTTTTCTACCACCTTTTCCAGTCACCCAGTTCCCCTCCCATAGTCACCCAGTGCTGTTTCTTCCCAATTATGGAATCACCTCATTGCTCCATTGCCCTCCACTTACCCACTGACTGCTCATGAAACCCAGTGGTCTTTAGAGAGAATAACTCATTCATCCGTCTACCTATCCACAGATCACCTATCCACCCACTCATCCATCCATCCATCCATCCATCCATCCATCCATCCATTTTTTTGAGTACATATTTTTCACTTAGTAGCATAATAGAGTCTGAATATGCTAAGACAAAAGTCATACCCCTTGACCTCAAGGAGCAGACATTTTCCAGAAATGTCTTGAATCTTTCATCCCCATTAAAGCTTAAATGCCTTGTTTTCCTTCACAGTTAGGGCCCTGCTCCTTGCAAGCTAATGTGATAAATTAATTTGTGTTAAGATTTTTATGGCTAATTATGTGCTGTGTTTTCCAGATAATACCTATAGTTCATAGGGGTTTTCATTTCAAAGGATATATTTATTGCAAGAATTTTAAAAAGCATTATGAAGGAGGCATTTTAAAAGGACTGTGCAAGATGGGTTTTTATCCTGCTTAAGGAGACAGTAGAGTATAGAAGTTTTAAAGCCCTCTGTACCTCAGTTTCCTCATTTATAAAAAGGGGCTGATAACACAGCAATATTTTTTCCCACAGAGTTTTTATGAGGATCAAGTTTAGCTAATTCCTCTAAAGAATTTAGCAAAGTGCCTGGCACATATTAAGCCTCCATAATTGTTATAATTGTTATTATCATCATTGTGGTTTTCACATAGTTGTTTTCTAAATCTACCTGTCATAGACCTGCCTGTTTAATGGGCCACTTTACTTCCAAATTCCCACAAGCAGGCATGCTCCTCTCAGCAGTGATAAGTACACAAAGGGAGGTCAGGACCCAGCACTCCTTATCTGTCATTAAGTAGAATCCACAAGTACTGACAAAATGTCAAGAGGCTCCTTGAAAAGAAAAAGGACTTGAACAAAACTGCCTTTGGGCTGGGAGACAAATGTAGATGTGCACACCAGGCTACTCATACTCTCTCTTCATAGAGTGCAACCTTTCTGCTCTAGAATCTCTTCTTGACACTTGTTTCAAGGACCCCTAGGGCCCAGTCACAACCCTGTCCTCCCAGAACTCCCAAGCCTAGGAGGCAGGTGTTAGGAGCAGTTCCTAAGCTCCACTTGTCTGTTGAACAGCCACGTGCAGCTAAGGCTATCAAAGCTGGGCTGACTTAGTGGTTCTAGTAGATTAGACTTGAAAACACTAATTTTTACTCTTCTGGGACCAGGAATAAATTCAGCCAGCTCAGGCGAAGCAAATTTTCAAACCACCTTCCTTGCCCATTTTCTGAATTTCTTTTGACTTTCTGTATGTGCTACAAGCTGTGCTGGGCTAAAAGCATTTTTTATCTTGCTTTCTGGAAAGGAAGTCCACTCATTCTGCAACCATTTTCCACGTGGGCTGAGGTGGAAAATTATACTGCTTTTTAATATCATTTTAATTGAGAGTCCAGATCAGGATTTATATCATGGTTCTCTTGTCTTTAATTTCCATTTTCTGCCCATAAAATGCTCAGTTAATAACCAGAGATCATAGCTCTTCCTGAAAGAACAGGAGGAGCTGGCTGTGATAAAGGGGTTATTCCTTCCAGTTCAAGTTATTATTCAAAATCTCATTAAGAATACATTTCTCAGCTGGGTGCGGTGGCTCATGCCTATAATCCCAGCACTTTGAGAGGTTGAGGTGGGTGGATCACCTGAGATCAGGAGTTCAAAACCAGGGTGGCCAACATGGCAAAACACCATCTCTACTAAAAATAGAAAAATTAGCCAGGCATGGTGGCATACACCTGTAGTCCCAGCTACTCAGGAGGCTGAGGCAGTAGGATCGCTTGAACCCGGGAGGCAGAGGTTGCAGTGAGCTGAGATGGTGCCACTGCACTCCAGCCTGGATGACAGAGTGAAAATCCGTATATATATATATAAAAGAATGCATTTTTCAAGAATCCTTCAGATTTCTCCAGAAAGCATTCAATAAAGAAAACACACTTCCTCTTGTGAGGGGTGGGCAGACGGGTTTGGGAGTTGGGGAGGTGAGGAGAGAGGAGATGATATATATGTATGCTTAATAGAACCTGTATAGATTGCCTAATTGCCTTATAGAGAGAGTGTATTTTGGGCAGTTAGACAGTTCTGTGTAAAATACAATGTGTAAATAATTCCCAAGTCATGTGGGTAAATTTTCTCAAAATTCTTCAAAAGGAAGACACCACTTCCTCCATATCAGGCCTAATAAGGATGGTTTTTATTGGGTCACAG
The DNA here is from genome assembly GCF_009828535.3 of Hylobates moloch. Taxonomy (NCBI): domain Eukaryota; kingdom Metazoa; phylum Chordata; class Mammalia; order Primates; family Hylobatidae; genus Hylobates; species Hylobates moloch. The sequence continues at coordinate 122,729,715 of NW_026652281.1, read as the reverse complement.
GTGTGTAGAATTGGATAAATAATAAACATTGAAGCATGGCACACTTTCACCATTTGTACATCCAGTACATATTTATAGTTAGTTAGCTATTTAACAGTAATTGCCAAGGCCCTGCTTAGCACATATAAGGAAATAGAAAGGGGTCAGCATGATGAGTTGAGTGAATATTATAAGATCAAGTCGGAGAAGTAGCCTGGGGCCATGATCATACAGAACTTGGATTTTATTCTATGTGAGATGAGAAGCCCCTGGTAGTGGTTGTGGATGGGTTGATTAGAGTTGTTATGTAGTAGAAATTAAGTTTTCAAACAGTAATTGCTACTTTGAGAAGAGCTTTGTTATGTGAGAGAGGTAGTCCAGGGTTGATGTAGGGAGATCAGGTAATGAGCTTTTCCTATGGTTTTGCTGAGAAATGGCGGTGGTGTGGTATGGACTAGGAAAGTAGTGTTGGCAGTTGTGAGAGATGGTTGGTTCTGGATATTTATTTTAAATTTTTATGGATTTAAGGGTGTAAGTGCAATTGTATTATGTGAATATATTCCATAGTGGTGAAGTCTGGGCTTTTAATGTACCCATCATCTGAATAGGGTACGTTGTACCCACCCCCTTCTACTGTCCTACCTTTTGAAGTTTCCCGTGTCCATTATTCCACTCTGTATAGGTATGTATACCCATTGTTTACCGCCCATTTGTAAGTGAGAACAGGTGGTTTTTGACTTTATGTTTCTGAATCATTTCATTAAAGATAATGGCCTCCAGTTCCATTCATGTTGTTGTAAAATATATGATTTCATTCTTTTTTATGGCTGAGTTGTATTCCATGGTATATATACATGACTTTTTTTTTTTGGGGGGGGAGAGTCTTACTGTGTCACCCAGGCTGGAGTGCTGTGGCACAATCTCAGCTTATCGCAACCTCTGCCTCCCGGGTTTGAGCGATTCTCCTGCCTCAGCCTCTAGAATAGCTGGGACTACAGGCATCTGCCGCCATGCCTAGTTGATTTTTGTATTTTTAGTAGAGACAGGGTTTCACCATGTTAGCCAGCCTGGTCTCGAACTCCTGACCTCAGGTGATCCACCCGCCTTGGCCTTCCAAAGTGTTGGGATTTACAGGCGTTAGCCACTGCATCTGGCCTATACATGACATTTTAAAACCATTCATCTGTTGATGGATACTTAGATTGATTCCATGACTTTGCTATTGTGAATAAACATACAGGTGCAGGTATCTTTTTTTGATAAAATAATTTATTTTCCTTTGGGTAGATATCCAGTAGTGGGATTGCTGGATTGAAGGGTAGTTCCATTTTTAGTTATTTGAGAAATCTCCATACTGTTTTCCATAGAAGTTGTATTAACTGACATTCCCACCAAGAGTGTATAAGCATTCCCGTTTCTCTGCATCCTTGCCAATATCTACATTTTTTTACTTTTTAATAATAGCCATACTGACTGGTGTAAGATGGTATCTCATTGCAGTTTTAATTTACATTTCTCTGATGGTTAGTGATGTTGTGTATGTTTTCATGTTTGTTGGTTGCTGGTATGCTTTCTTTTGAAAAATAGCTCTTCTTTGCCCACTTTTAAATAGGGTTATTATGTTTTTCTAATTGAGTTGTTTGAGTTCCTTGTAGATTCTGGATACTAGCGCTTTGTTAGATGCATTATTTGCCAATATTTTGTCCAATTCTGTAGGTTATCTGCTTACTATGTTGGTTATTTCATTGTTATGCAGAAGCTTTTAAGTTTAATTAAGTTCCATTTGTCTATTTTTTGTTTTGTTATGTTTCTTTCGAAGACCTAGTCATAAATTATTTGCCTAGGCCAATGTCCACAGGAGTTTTTTTCTAGGTTTTCTTCTAGGATTTTTATGGTTTCAGGTCTTATTTTTAAGTCTTTAATCCATCTGAAGTTAATTTTTGTATATGATGGGAAATAGAGGTCTAGTTTCAATCTTGTGCATATGGCCTTCCATTTTCCAAGTACCATTTATTGAATAGGGTATTCTTTCCCCAGTGTATATTTTTGCCAACTTTGTCAAAGATTAGTTGATTATTTTGAAAGTAGAGCCAACAATAGTTGTTGGTAAGATGGAGGGAAGTCAAGAATTATAGTACATTTATAGTCCTTTTTAACTTTGTAATCCACATATGGTTTTAGTGGCCTCTCTGTTTAAAGTATACATTTTCGGTAACCACAGTTTTCCATTTTCTGACAGTGCCAGAGGCTTACAGTGCTATTTGGTTCTTCCTTCAGTACACTAATTGGCTCACTCTAAAGATTTGCTTAACCAAGCAAGAGAATTACAGTTACATACATTATGTTTTCTCCACACAGTCAATTCCAATAATTCTGATTAGAGAAACAAAAGATGTTGGATTTTTATTGGAATTAAAAAAAAAATGACTGTTTGCTTTCTGCATTTGAAGAGAATAAATAAGTTTTATAAAAATGCTAGCATATACTGTCTGTGGTCTACTGTGACCTGTTTTTTAATTCATTATTTTGTTTCTAAGGTTTATTCATGATGATGTGCACAGCTACAGTTCATTCATTTTCATTGCTATATAATAATTCATTATATAAATGTGTAGGAAATTATTTATTTTCCTGTCAATGGTCAGTGAGTCGTTTGTAGATTTTTGCTGTAAGAAACAAGTGTTATGAATGTCTTTGTACATGTGTTCTGGACAAGAGATTCTGTATGTACGATTGGTGTAGTATAATTGCTAGTTCATAGACTATAAAAATATGAGAAAGTTCATCTTTGAAGGGTAATGACAAATTATTTTCCAGAAATAGTTGTACCAATTTATACTACCGCAAGCAGAGTTTAAGAGATCCTTACGTATTAGCCAATATTTGGTATCATCAATATCGTATTATCAAACTTTGTGTTTCTGGTAAGTATAAAATGGTATCTTTGTATGCATTTCCTGACTACTAATGAGGTTGATTGTTGTCTTATGATTATGGGACATTTGCTCCTCTCTTCTGTAAAATTACTGTTGATATATTTTGACAATTTTTCCATTGTATTGTTTAATTTTTTATCCTTGATTTATAGGAGCTCTTTGGATATAATGGCTATTAATTTTTTGTTGATTACACATGTTGCAAATATCTTTTCTTAGTTTGTGGCTTGATGCTTCACATTCTTCCTGGGGTCTTTTGATGAACAGAAGCTGTTAATGTTTAATGTAGCCAAATTTATAAATCTCTTTTATAATTAGTGCTTTTAGTGTGTTGTTTTGAAATAATTTTTTACTGTGATTTTATACATATATTCTCTATTTTCTTGTAAAAGCTTTACAGTTTTGTTTCTTACCTCAAGCCTTTAATCCAATTGGATTTTATTTTTGTGTATGGGATAAGAAAAGATACATAGTTTCATTTTTTCCCTTATGGCATAAGAAATATATATTTGGTCTTTGTCCTTAGTTCTTGGAACATATTTCCAAATCCTTTGGGAATCTCCAGGACAGTAAAAGTGTCTTCTGAATGCAAACAAGATGACTGGTGACTGGGGGTCCATAGATAGTTTCAGGATAGGGCTGGTTGCCAGAAAGACCAAGACATGATTAGAAGACTGGAACTTTCAGTCCCATCCCTCTCCCTCACCTTCAGGGAAGTGAGGGGGACTGGAGATTAAATTAATCAACCACAGCCAGTAGCTTAATCAATCATACTTATATAATCAAACTGCCATAAAAACTCCTGAGTGATGGGGTTTGGAGACTTTCTGAGTTGGTGAACATATCAAGGTTCTGGGAAGGTGATATGCTCTGAGAAGCCATGGAGGATCAGCACACTTCCCCACTATTGCTTTATGTGTGTGCCCTCCATTTGGATGTCCCCAGGTTATATCCTTTATAATAAAGTGGTAATAATAAGTAAAGCACATTCGTGAGTTATTTGGGCTGTTCTAGTGAGTTATTAAATCTGGGTGGAGGCATGGGAATCCCTGAACTTACAGCTGGTCATCTGACGTACTGGTGACAACTTGGTACTTGAAACTGGCATCTGAAATGAAGGCAGTCTTGTGGGGCTGAGACCTTAACTTGTGGGATCTGATGCTAACTCCCGGCAGACAGTGTCAGAATTGAATTGAATTGTAGACCACCTAGCTGGTGTTGGAGAGTTTGAGAGCGCTGTTGGAAAAGCGGTATCCATTTGGTGTCAGAAGTATGAGCAAAAACAGTTCAGATCCTTATACAGGGAAATGCTTATTTTAACACTATTTATTGAATAACCTTTGCTTTCCACAGTGATCCACAAGATGTGGATGTCTACCTACCTACCTACCTACCTACCTACCTACCTACCTACCTATCTACCTACCTATCTACCTACCTATCTATTTATCTATCTGTCTGTCTATCTCAAGTTTCCACAGATACATGTATCAGTTTTTTGGCTTTATATACTACTTCACTTCAGTTTGTCTAAGTCTGTGTCAATGCCACTACATTGTTTTAATTACTGTGGCTTTAGTTTTTGTTTTGTTTTGTTTTTTTTTTTGAGAAGGAGTCTCGCTCCATCACCCAGGCTGGAGTGCAGTGGCATGATCTTGGCTCACTGCAACTTCTGCCTCCTGGGTTCAAGTGATTCTCCTGTCTCATCCTCCCGAGTAGCTGGGATTATAGGTGCACACCACCACACCCAGCTAATTTTTGTATTTTTAGTAGAGACGGGATTTCGCCATGTTGGCCAGGCTGGTCTCTATCTCATGACCTCATGATCTGCCCACCTTGTCCTCCCAAAGTGCTGGGATTACAGGCGTGAGCCACTGCTCCCGGCCTGTGGCTTTAGGTTAAATGAGGTCTTATATCTAGTAGCAGAAGTGATTCTTCTTCCTGACCACCAAACTATCTTATTATTTTCTTCAGGAAAGTCTTTACCATTCTAAAATACCTTTATATTACATTAAAATTCTGCCAAATATACAGATAAATTTGTGGAAAAGGGATATCTTAATAATATATAATTTTTTAAAAAAATTGTGATTTATAACCTTTTATTACTGCTATGTTAGAATAAAATAAATTTTTATATGTCTTATATCTAGCCACTTTGTTAAATTTTATAGTAAATAATGTGTTCATAGATTCTTTTGGATTTTAAATACAGATAATTTGTCTAGCTTTTTATATGCTGCTTTTCCTACTGTCTTTTGTTTATCTTAAATTACTTATTCCATTTTTCTCTATTTATACTTTCAGAACTTAGGCCAAATTATTTATAATTTTTAGTAGTTACTTTTGAAACTTTCTATTTAACTAAAGAAAGTTCAAATATCTTAATAACCTTCTTGAACAATACAAGAAAATCATAATACTTTAACTCCAATGATCCCTCCCAAGTTTATGCTATTTTTGTCCAGTAGGTTAATTCTTTTATTAAAGAATACACAATAAATATTATTATTATCTTACATGCATATAATTGTTTTGTTTCATCTATATTTCCAACAGTTTCTTTGCTCACTAATCATTGTATCTCAGATTTGTTCTTGCAGAATATAATTTAGAATTTCCTTTAGCATAAGTAGTTACTGCTAAAGTCTGTTAGTTTTCATCTTAAAATGACTTTATTTCACTACTATTCTTTTTGAACGACAGCTTTATAGGGATATAAGTCACATGTCATACAATTTACCTATTTAAAGTATGCAATTTAAGTGGTTTTTAATATGATCACATAGTTGTGCAACTATTACCACCTTCAAGTTTAGATAATTTTATTTACCATCTGAAAAAAGTTATGTTCTTATTAGCAGTTATTCCCCAGATTTCCTCAACTCCCAGCCCTAGACAATGGCAAATCTGTTTTCTGTCTCTAAAACTTTGTTTATTCTGGACAGTTAACATAAATGGAATCATATAATAGGTGGTTTTATTGGACTGGCTTCTTTCACTTAGCATAATGTTTTCCAGGTTTATCCATGTTGTAGCATGTATCAGTAGTTTTTTTTCTCTTTTTTCTTTTACTTTTAGTTGACATGTAATAACTGTACATATTTATGAAATACAAAGTGATATTTTAATACATGCATGCAATGTGTGATGACCAAATAGAGTTATTAGTGTATTCATCTCATTCATCATTTCTTTGTGTTATGAACATCCAAAATTCTCTCTTCTAGCTTCTTGAAAATATGCAGTAAATTCCTGCTAACCATATTTATCCCACAGTGCCATAGAATGCTAGAAATTATTCCTCCAATCTAGCTATAATTCTCTATCCATTAACTAACCTCTTCGTCCTCCATTCCCCCTACCCTTTGCAGCCCCTAATAGCTACAATTCTACTGTCTTCTTCCAGGATCTCACTTAATTAATGTATTCATTTTTGCCTCCCACATATCAGTGAGAATATGTGTATCAGCAGTTCATTCCTTTTTATTGTAGAATAATATTTCATTGTATGAGTATGCCACATTTGATTTATCTATTCAGCAGTTGATGGGATTTGGGATTGTGTCTACTTTTTTTGCTATTATGACTAATGTTGCTACAAACACTGGTGTACAAGTTTTTGTGTAGATATAGAATGTCAAATCTCTTTGTATACAGCTAGAATTGTTAGGGCACATGGTAACTCTTTTTTGCCAAGTTGTGGCTGCATATTTTACATTCCTACCAGCAATGTATGAGTGCTCTAATTTCTCAGTATCTTTGCTAGGATTTCCTGTTGTTGTTATTATTACTATAATTTTATGATAGCCATCCTAGTCACTGTGATGGGTTTGATTCACCTTCCTTAATAACTTAATGATGTTAAACAATTTTTCACGTGCTTCTTAGCCATTTGTATATCTACTTTGGAGAAATGTCTATTCAGATACTTTGCCAAATTTTTAAATTGTCTTAACAGTCTTTTTACTGAGTAGTAAGAGTTATTTACATATTCTGGATACAAGTTCCTATCAAATATATTATTTTTATTTTTGGCAGATAGTTTTTCTGGTATGCAACTCCTCTTTAGGCTGACAATTATTTTCTCACTACTTTGATGATGTTATTCAGATGTCTTCTGTCTTTCATTGTGGCACTTGAGAAGTAAGATGTCAGCCTAATGTTATTCTTTTGTAAGTTATTTTTTTTTCCCCTGGCTATCTGTAATTTTTTTTGTGTGTGTGTAACAGGGTCTTACTCCGACACCCAAAGCTGTGCCATGGCTCACTGTAGCCTCGACTTCCTGGGATCAGGTGATTCTCCCACTTTAGCCTCCCACGTAGCTGGGACTACAGGTGTGCACTAACACTGTGTTTTGCCATGTTACCCAGGCTGTTCTCAAACTCCTGGGCTCAAGTGATCTGCCTGCATTGGCCTTCCAAATTGTTGGCATTACAGGCATGAGCCACTACACCTGGACTTTTTTTTTAAATTTTATTTTTTAGAGAAGTTTTATATTTAAAGTAAAATTGAGAGGAGGGTACAAAGATTTCCCCTATACCGAGTGCTCCCTCACATGCATAGCTTCCCCCATTTTCAATATCCCCCACAAAAGTGCTACCTTTCTAACAGTTGGTGAATCTACATGGATCATCATTATCAGCCAAAGTCCAAAGTTTACATTAGAATTAACTCTTAGTGTTGCACATTCTATAGGCTTGGGCAAATGTATACTGATATGTATTTACCATTCTCTGGCTGCTTGTAGATCTCTTTGCTTTTGGTGTTTTACTGGAGTTATGCTTTGGTGTTTCACTTTGATATTTTTAAATGTAGATTTTTCTTTATGTTGTTCAGCATTCAACATGTTTCCTCTCTTTTTGGACCGTGGTAATTTAGGGCAACTGCAAATAATGCTGCTATGAATAATATGAATGTGTTCAGGTGTACATATGCACATGGCTAGGAGCAGAATCACTGCCACAAAATATGTGTACTTTCAGTTTTACCAGAGAATGATAAACTATTTTCTGAAGAGCTTAAAATAATTTACAATAGTCTTTGATGATTTCCATTGCTTCTCATTCCACCAATACTTGAAATTTTCAGACTGTTTAAATTTAGCCCATCTGGTGGGTATGTTGTAACCTCATTGTGGTTTCATTCGGAATTTCTCTATTATTATTTGATTTTCATATATTTACTGATTGTCTTGATTGATAATGAGTTTTCATATGCTTGATGACTATTTTCCTATCCTATTTTCAAGTTGCCTGTACAGGTATTTTACCTATTTTTTAAAATTGAATTGTCAGATGTTGAGGAGGCATCATGGTGGATGCGAGGCAGGTCTAGATTGCAGCTCCAACTCAGATGGACAGAGCAGCATGGGGAGGCTCACATCATGAATTTTATCTCCAGAATGACTGCAGGAATAAATCAGAAAACTGAGAGGACCCACAGACTCTCTGAAGGAAGCAGACTGCTCCTACAGGACCTGGGAGACACCCCAAATACTGTGAGTGCCCAAACTGTGGAAGTGGGAAAGGGAGATCCTCTGCCCCCAGACACACACTCCTGCTGGGGAAACTGAAGGTCTGGTTTGCGGGAGAAGATTCCGACCTTACCTGGAGCTGAGTCAATTTAGAGAGCCCAGTGAAATACAGCGGTAGAGGAAGCAGTGGAAAAGGCCCTGGGAGCTTGCTGGGTCCCCACACAGGCCATTCCTGCCTAGCATCACAGGTCCTTTGGGAGGGCGGCCACAGGCAGGGGGAATATGCCACAGGGAGAAGGAAGCCTCCAGCTGAATCTTGTAGCTTTTGAACTTTGAACTTTTGAACTTTGAGCCAGTGGAGAAGCCTCCTGGCCAGAAGTCGGGGGAGGGCACGAATCTGGCGTGCAGACTCCACACGCGGAGGAAGAACTAAGGCCTTTTTCTTTCACAGCTGGGAGGCGGGTAGCCTGGGACAAGTTCTCAGCCCTGCTTGCCCACTGCCTGGAAACAGGCTCAGTGCTGTTAGTGGGGGTATGGTGGGAGTGAGATCGGCCCTACAGATTGCATGGGAGCTGGGTGAGGCCTGTGACTGCCAGCTTTTCCCCACTTACCCTGACAACCTGCATGACTCAGCAGAGGCGGGCATAATCCTCCTAGGTACATAACTCCATTGACCTGGAAACCTCATGCCCATCCCCTATAGCAGCCACAGCAAGACCCACCCAAGGAGGGTCTGAGCTGAGTCATGCCTAGCCCTGTCCCCACTTGATGGTCCTTCCCTACCCACCCTGGTATCTGAACACAAAGGGCATATATACTTGAGAGTTCTAGGGCCTTGCCCACTGTTGGTTCTTCTCCATACTACCACAGCTGATGCTCTCTGGAAAGCATCACCTCCTGGCAGGAGGCCAACCAGCACAAAAATAGATCATTAAATCACCAAAGCTCGGACCCTTACACAGCCCATTTCACCCTCCTGTCACCTCCACTGGAACAGGTGCTGGTATCCATGGCTGAGAAACCCTTAGATAGTTCATATCACAGGACTCTGTGCAGACAAGCCCCAGTACCAGCCTAGAGCCTGGTAGACTTGCTGGGTGGCTAAACCCAGAGGAGAGAGAACAGTCAATACAGCTTGGCTCTCAGGAAGCCACATCCATAGGAAAAGAGGGAGAATACTACATCAAGGGAACAAATTGTGGGACAAAAGAATCTGAACAACAGCCTTCAGTCCTAGACCTTCCCTCTAACAGAGCCTATCCAAATGAGAAGGAACCAGAAAACCAACTCAGGTAACATGACAAAACAAAACTCTTTAACACTCCCCCAAAATCACACTAGTTCACCAGCAATGGATCAAAACAAGAAGAAATACCTGATTTACCTGAAGAAGAATTCAGGAGGTTGGTTATTAGGCTAATCAGGGAGGCACCAGAGAAAGGTGAAGCCTAAGGCAAGGATATCCAAAAAACAATACAGGAAGTGAAGGGAGAAAGATTCAATGAAATAGATAACATAAAGAAAAAACAATCGGCGGGGCGTGGTGGCTCACATCTGTAATCCCAGAACTTTGGGAGGCCGAGGTGGGTGGATCACCTGAGGTCAGGAGTTCAAGACTAGACTGACCAACATAGTGAAACCCCATCTCTACTAAAAATACAAAATTAGCTGGGCGTGGTGGTGTATGCCTGTAATCCCAGCTACTTGGGAGGCTGAGGCAGGAGAATCACTTGAACCCGGGAGGCGGAGGTTGCAGTGAGCGAAGATTGCACCATTTCACTCCAGCCTGGGCAATAAGAGCAAAACTCTGTCTCAATAAACAACAACAACAACAACAACAAAAAACCAAAAAAAAAAAACCAACCCAAACTTCAGGAAACATTGGACACACTTATAGAAATGCAAAATGCTCTGGAAAATCTCATCGATAGAATTAAATAAGTAAAAGAAAGAAATTCAGTGCTTGAAGACAAAGTCTTTGAATTAACTCAATCCAACAAAGACAAAGAAAAGGGAATAAGAAAATATGAACAAAGCCTCCAAGATGTCTGCTATTATGATAAATGACCCAACCTGTTGCGGGAATTCAGGAACCCTGAACGGAGGGACCAGCTGAAGCCATGGCAGAAGAATATAAATTGTGAAGATTTCATGGACATTTATTAGCTCCCTAAATTAATACTTTTATAATTTCTTATGCCTGTCTTTACTGCAATCTCTGAACATAAATTGTGAAGGTTTCATGGACACTTATCACTTCCCCAATCAATACCCTTGTGATTTCCTATGCCTGTCTTTATTTTAATATCTTAATCCTATCATCTTCATAAGCTGAGGAGGATGTATGTCACCTCAGGATGTGATGTTTGCATTAAATGCACAAACTATTTGTAGAGCATGTGTGTTTGAACAATATGAAATCTGGGCACCTTGAAAAAAGAACAGGATAACAGCAATGTTCAGGGAACAAGAGAGATAACCTTAAACTCTGACTGCCGGTGAGCTGGGTGGAACAGAGCCATATTTCTCTTCTTTCAAAAGCAAAGGGAGAAATATCGCTGAATTCTTTTTCTCAGCAAGGAACATCTGTGAGAAAGAGAATGCATCCCTGAGGGTAGACCTCTAAAATGGCCGCTTCGGGGGGGGTGGCCGTCTTTTATGGTTGAAGCTGTAGGGATGAAATAAGCCCCAGTCTCTCATAGCACTCCCAGGCTTATTAGGACGAGGAAATTCCCACCTAATAAATTTTGGTCAGACTGGTTGTCTACTCTCAAACCCTGTCTCCTGATAAGATGTTATCAATGACAATGCCTGCCCGAAACTTCACTAGCAATTTTAATTTTGCCCTGGTCCTGTGGTCCTGTGATCTCACCCTGCCTCCATTTGCCTTGATATTCTATTACCTTGTGAAGCACGTGATCTCTGTGACCCACACCCTATTTGTACACTCCCTTCCCTTTTGAAAATCACTAATAAAAACTTGCTGGTTTGATGGCTCGGGGGACATCACGGAACCTGCCGACATGTGATGTCTCCCCCGGACACCCAGCTTTAAAATTTCTCTCTTTTGTACTCTGTCCCTTTATTTCTCAGACCAGCCGACACTTAGGGAATATAGAAAAGAAACTACGTGAAATATCGGGGGTGAATTTCACCCAATATCTGGCTGAATTTCCCCCAATGCCAACCTAAGAATAATCGGCATTCCTGAGGCAGAAGAGCAATCTAAAAGTTTGGAAAACATATTTAGGGGAATAATTGAGGAAAACTTCCCTGACCTTGCTAGAGACCTAGACATCCAAATACAAGAAGCACGAAGGACACCTGGGAAATCCATCACAAAAAGATCATCACCTAGGCACATTGTCATCAGGTTATGTAAAGTTAAGACGAAGGAAAGAATCTTAAGAGCTGTGAGACAAAATCACCAGGTAACCTATAAAGGAAAACCTAACAGATTAACAGCAGATTTCTCAACAGAAACCCTACAAGCTAGAAAGGATTGGGGCCCTATCTTCGGTCTCCTCAAACAAAACAATTATCAGTCAAGAATTTTGTATCCAGTGAAACTAAGCATTATGTATGAAGGAAAGATACAGTCTTTTTCAGACAAACAAAATGCTGAGATAATTTGCCATTACCAAGCCACCACTACAAGAACTGCTAAATGGAGCTCTAAATCTTGAAACATATCCTGGAAGCACATAAAATCAGAACCTCTTTAAAGCATAAATCTCACAGGACCTGTAAAATTAAAATACAATTTAAAAAGCAAAAAGAAAAAAACAATGTACACAGACAACAAATAGGCTAATGAATGGAAGGGTATCTCACATCTCAATACTAACATTAAGTGTAAATGGCCTAAATGCTCCACTTAAAAAATACAGAACTGCAGAATGGATAAGAATTCACCAACCAACTATCTGCCACCTATAAGAGACTCACCTAATGCATAAGGACTCACATAAAGTAAAGGGGTGGAAAAAGGCATTTTATACAAATGGAGACCTAAAGCGAGCAGGGGTAGTTATTCTTATATCAGACAAAACAAACTTTAAGGCAACAGTGGTTAAAAGAGACAAAGAGGGACATTATATAATGGTAAAAGGCCTTGTTCAACAGAAAAATATCACAGTCCTAAACATATATGCATCTAACACTGGAGCTCCCAAATTTATAAAACAATTACTAATAGACCTAAGAAATGAAACAGACAGCAACACAATAATAGTGTATTACCTGAAACTTAAAAATTCTAGAAGATAAGATTGGAAAAACCCTTCTAGACATTGGCTTAGGCAAGAATTTCATGACCAAGAACCCAAAAGCAAATGCAATAAAAACAAAGATAAATAGCTAGACCTAATTAAACTAAAGAGCTTTTGCACAGCAAAAGAAACAGCAGAGTAAATAGACAACCCACAGAATGGGAGAAAATCTTTATAATATATACATCTGACAAGACTAATATCCAAAACCTACAATGAACTCAAATAAATCAGTAAGAAAAGTACAAACAATCCTGTCAAGAAGTGGGTTAAGAACATGAATAGACAGTTCTCAAAAGAAGATATACAAATGTTCTCATTGTTCAATTCCCACCTGTGAGTGAGAACATGCGGTGTTTGGTTTTTTGTCCTTGCGATAGTTTGCTGAGAATGATGGTTTCCAGCTTCATCAAGGAACAATGAGAACACTTGGACACAGGAAGGGGAACATCACATACCGGGGCCTGTTGTGGGGTGGGGGGAGGGGGGAGGAATAGCATTAGGAGATATACCTAATGTAAATGATGAGTTAATGGGTGCAGCACACCAACATGACACATGTATACATATGTAACAAACCTGCACGTTATGCACATGTACCCTAGAACTTAAAGTATAATAAAAAATATATATAAATAAATAAAAATAAAAAAAGAAGATATGCAAATAGCCAGCAAACATATGAAAAAATACTCAACACAAATAATGATCAGGGAAATGCAAATCAAAACCACAATGCGATACTACCTCACTCCTGCAAGCATGACTATAATAAAAAATCAAAAACCAGTAGATGCTGGTGTGGATGCAGTGATCAGGGGACACTTGTACATTTCAGTGATCAGGGAATGCAACTAGCACAGCTGTTGGGGAAAACAGTGTGAAGATTACTTAAAGAACTAAAAATAGAACTACCATTTGATCCAGCAATCCCATTACTGGGTATCTACCCAGGGGAAAAGAAGTCATTACTCGAAAAAGATACTTGCACATGCATGTTTATAGCAGCACAACTGTAAAATCATGGAACCAACCCAAATGTCCATCAATCAAGTGGATAAAGAAACTGTGGTATATATTTATGATTGAATACTACTCAGCCATAAAAAGAAATGAATCAACTGCATTAGCAGTGACCTGGATGAGTTGGAGACTATTATTCTAAGTGAAGTAACTCAGGAATGGAACACCAAACATCGTATATTCTCACTGATATGTAGGAACTAAGCTATGAGGATACAAAGGCATGAGAATGATGCAAAGGACTTTGGGGGCTTGGGGGGCAGGGTGGAATGGGGGTGAGGGATAAAAGGCTACTAATAGAGTTCAGTGTATACTGCTTGGGTGATGGGTGCACCAAAATCTCAAAAATTTCCACAAAAGAACTTGCTCATGTAACCAAACACCACCTGTACCCCAATAACCTATGGAAAAATAAAATTAAAAAAATAAAATTGAATTGTCTGTCTTTTACTTATTTGTAGGATTTTATAATATGCTATGAATATGATTCTTCTGTAATCATACTTGTTGCCAATGTTTTCTCCTATTCTGTGGTTTGTTGTTTGTGTTTTGGATGGAAAAGTTTTTAATTGAAATGATTTCAAATTTGCCAATCTTTTCCTTTAAGATTATATAAGTCTTTCCCTTACCAGTACATGAATATGTTTACTTACACCGTTTATTGTTTTGTTTTATCTTTGTTTATTTTTTTGGAAGAAATTAATTTGCTTCCTCTTATATTTAGGTTTATAATTCACCTGGAATCGATTTTTATATGCTGTATGAAGTAAGCATCAAGTTATAACATTTTTTAAATACGGATGTCCAATCGTCCTAATATCAGTTGGTAAAACACCTGGTTTTCACACTGCTCTGCATTATCATCTTAGATACAAACTGTTATTTGTTCATGGGTCTGTTTTTCTCTGAGTTGTTCCGTTGGTCTATTTGTCAATGTCTGTACCAATATGACATTTTCATAATAACTGTAGCTTTTAAGTAAGTCTTGATTTCTCATAGAGCTAGATCTACTATATTTTACTATTCTTCAAGTATGTTTTGGCTATTTTTGGCTTATTGCAATTTCATATACGTGTTAGGATTAGTATTTCATTTACCACAACAAACAATCAAACAAGCCAAAAATATCTGTTGGGATTTTGATAAGGATTGTTTTGAAATTATAGATCAACTTGTGGAAAATTAATTTTAAAAAAGTTGTGTCTTCATGTATCTGATAATGGTATATTCTTTCATTTAATTAAATATTGTTTAATCCAATAATACAATGTTTTTGTTTTGAGTAGAGTTATACCCATTTTGCTAGATTTATCCTATGTATTGGTAATTTTGTAGCAATTATGAAAGGTATCTTAGAAGAATTTTTAATTTTCTATTAGTTGCTGGGTTATGGTATTGCAAGTAATTTTTAAAATTTGAGGCTGGTTGCGGTGGCTCATGCCCATAATCCCAAGACTTTGGGAGGCCAAGGCAGGTGGATCACTCTAGGTCAGGAGTTGGAGACCAGCCTGGCCAACATGTTGAAACTCTGTCTTCCCTAAAAATACAAAAATTAGCCAGCCGTGTTGGCACGTGCCTGTAATCTCAGCTACTTGGCAGAGTGAGGCAGGAGAATCACTTGAACCTGGGAGGAGGAGGTTGAAGTGAGCCAAGATTGTGCCACTGCACTCCAGCCTGGGCGACAGAACGAGACCCCATATCAAAAAAAAAAAATTGACCTTGCTAAATTCGTTTCTCAGTTCTAATAATTTATCTGTACAGTCTTTGGATCTTCACTGTATAGAAACATTATCTGCCAGAATTTTAATGACCATTTTACTTCTTCATTTACAATTCTTCTCTCTCTATTTCATATTACATATTTTAATATTTATCTACTATATATTTATTTATATATTATAAATATATGAAGAAATAGATTTCTTTATTTTGTTTACTATAGTTTAGGGTCTTTTGTTCACTGCTAAATACATTAGATGAGAGTAGTTTCTTATCTCTTCCTGATTTCAAAAAGAAGAATTTTGACCTGTTGTGATTAACTTTGATATTTTCTCTATACTTTTGTAGTTAACCCTTATCAACTTAAACAAGATCCTTCTATTCTGATTTGGCCACTTTTGAAGAGAAAGTAGGAGAAAATACTTGTCTTAGAGGCTGAATAGATGTTACAGTTGTTTTTCTACACCTGCCACTCAGTCTCAAAGCCAGTATTACATCATGGCAGCACTTTACATCTAGGTACTAATTTCTGTCTCAGCCAGATTTTGGTGCATAACAAGAAGACAAAATATCAATGGCACTCAACAATTAGTCAGGATCTCTCATAAGCCTGTGGATTGGCTAGATGGCTCTGCTTCAGGCTGGGTCCTGTGTCCTTGTGTTCTACATACTTATTTTGAATTATCTTTTTTTTTAATTTGAGAATGATGATCTTTTCTCTTAACCTGAAGATAGTTCCAGGGGGTGGGTCAAGATGGTGGACTAGAAGCAGCTCATGAGCACTGCTCTCACAGAGAGGAAACAAAGGGGCTAGTGAACACTAACCCTGCAGGCAGATTATCCAAGAAACCATTTTGGGCTCCATCAAGGAAGCAGAGGGACACAGAGAGCGGGGAGGAGCACAGCTGGCCACTAGCCTGTCTGGGCTCAGTGTGGAGTCAGTATAACCTCTTCAACATGGGAAAGGGTGTGAGTGAGAGCCCCCCAGGGGATTCACACCCTCCACAGAGATCCGTGCAAGACTGTGAATGAGAGAATTTCCTTGGGACCCCTGCACCCCATCACTGCACTTCTATACTGAGGCAGAGAGCTACCTGGGCATTTTCTAGGGTCATCTCTCCTGTCCAGCTGGACCTCTATAAGCCTTGGGATCTGGAGCAGACCAGCACCAGCACCATAGCCCTAATAGAGGCTGCAGTCGTGGTTCCTGGGAGCAGTTAGATTGCTCTACCCTCCTTTGCCAGAAAAGGCCCAGTGCCAGCTTCCAGACCAGTGATCTCACTTTGTCTGAGCTCATCAGGTGGCTGCAGCCTCCTGTTGTCCTGGGAAGCACCCGGACTGCAGGGTGGGTGACCCCATTCATCCCTGCCACTGGTAGCCAGGCAGGAAATGCCTGCTAGAGTTCCTAGCCCAGTGGTTCCACTTCTGTGTGAACTCAGCTGGTGGGCACAGCCTCCTGTTCTCCTGGGAAGCACTTGGATGGCAAGGTGGGTGACCCCACTGAGCCCCTCCTCTAGTAGCCAGTCATACCACGGCTGCTAGAGCTTCCAACCCAGCAGTCCCACTTATGCCTAAACTCTGCAGGTAGGTGCAACCCCATATTCCCCCAGGAAGCACTCAGACAGCGGATTAGGGCTGACCCAGCAAGAATATGGCCTCTCTGCCAACTGCTGCCCCTGCTTAAGGGAGACCCATGGATCAGAACATCCAACAAAAGAAATGAAGTTACGGAGACAGTAATCAGCAGGGGTTCCTCCAAGACCCAGGAGCAACTAGAGGAGAAAGAACCAGCACAGGAACTTACGCAACTCAAAAAGCCAGAGAATATTTTCTTACCTCCAAACAACCACACTAGTCCCCCAGCAATGGTTCTTAACCAGTCTGAAATGGCTGAATTATCAGAAATGTAATTCAGAACATGGATAAGAACGAAGATCATCAACATTCAGGAGAAAGTCGAAACCCAAAGCAAGGACTCTAAGGAAGACTACAAAAGGACACGGGAGATAAAAGATGAAATGATCATTTTAGGAAAGAACCAAAATGAACTGATAGAGCTGAAAAACTCATTTCAAGAATTTCATAATATAATTGCAAGTATTAACAGCAGAATTGGCTAAGCTGAGGAGAGAATCTCAGAGCTTGAAGATCAGTTCTCCGAAATAACTCAGTCAGACAAAAATAAAGAGAAAAAAATAAAGAAGAATGAACAAATAAAGAAGAATGAACAAAACCTTGGAGAAATATGAGATTATGTAAAGAGACCAAATATGTGACTCATTGATGTCCCTGAAAGGGAGGAAGAGAAATTAAGCAATTTGAAAAACATATTTCAGAATATCATCCTTGAAAACTTCCCTAACCTCACCAGAGAGGCCAACATTCAAATTCAGGAAATGCAGATAACCACTATGAGATACTATACAAGATGACCATCCCCAAGACACATAGTCATCAGATTCTCCAAGGTTGAAATGAAAGAAAAAATATTAAAGGGAGCTAGAGAGAAGGGGCAGATCATCTACAAAGGGAATCTCATCAGGCTAACAGCAGACATTTCAGCTGAAACCCTAAAATCAGAGAGATTGGGGGCCCATATTCAGCATTCTTAAGGAAAAGAAATTCCAACCAAGAATTTCATATCTAGCCAAACTAAACTTCGTAAGCGATGGAGAAATAAGATCCTTTTCAGACAAGCAAATGCTAAGAGAATTCATTACCACCAGACCAGCCTTACAAGAGATCCTTAAGGGAGTGCTAAATATGGAGAGGAAAGACTGTTACCAGCCATCACAAAGACACACTTGAGTATGGAGACCATTGACATTATAAAGCAACCACACAATCAAGTCTGCATAATAACCAGCTAACAACATGATGACAGGATCAAATCTGCACAAATCAATATTAACCTTGAATGTTAATGAGCAATTAAGAGGCACAGAGTGGCAAATTGGATAAAGAAGCAAGACTCAATTGTATGCTGTCTATAAGTGACTCACTTCACATGCAATGATGAGCATAGGCTCAAAATAAAGAGATGGAGAAAAATCTACCAAGCAATTGGGAAACAACAAAGCAGGGGTTACTATTTTAATTTCAGAAAAAAACAAAAACAAAAACAAAAACAGGCTTTAAATCAACAACGATGGAAAAAGACAAAGCAGGGCATTACATAATGAGAAAGTGTTCAGTTCAACAAGAAGACCTAACTATTCTGAATACATATGCACCCAACACAGGGAGCACCTAGATTCATAAAGCAAGTTCTTAGACACCTATGAAGAGACTTAAATTGGCACACAATAATAATGGGGGACTTCAATACCCCACTGACAGTATTAAACAAATCATCGAAGCAGAAAACTAACAAACACATTCGGGACCTGAACTTGACATTTGGCCAAATAGGCCTAACAGACATATACATAATTCTCTACCTTAAATCATCAGAATATACATTCTTCCCATCTGCATGTGGCATACACTCTAAAAATGATCACACAATCAGCCATAAAACAACCCTCAGCAAAATCAAAAAACCCCAAAACATACCAAACACACTCTTGGACAACAGTGCAATAAAAATAGAAATCGATACTAAAAAATGCTCAAAACCATAGAATTACATGAAATTAAACAACCTGTTCCCGAATGACTTTTAGATAAACAATATAATTAAAGCTGAAATCAATAAATTATTTGAGCTAATGAGAACAATGATACAACATACCAGAATCTCTGGGACACAGCTAAAGCAGTGGTAAGAGCAAAGTTTATGGCACTAAAAGCCCACATCAAAAAGTTAGAAAGATCTCAAATTAGCAATCCAACATCACACCTAGGGGAACTAGAGGAACAAGTGCAAATCAACCTCAAAGTTAGCAGAAGACAAGAAATAACAAAAATCAGAGCTGGACTGAAGGAAATTGAGACACACACAAAAATCCTACAAAAGATCAATCAATCCAGGATTTTGTTCTTTGAAAGAATAAATAAGATTGATAGGCTGCTGTCTGGTCTAACAAAGTAAAAAAGAAGGAATATCCAAATAAACACTATCAGAAATGACAAAGGTTACATTATCACTGACCCCACAGAAATACAAAAATCTGTCAGTGACTACTACAAGCACCTCTATTGCACACAAACTAGAAAACCTAGAAGAAATGGTACATTCCTGGAAGCATATGACCTCCCAAGATTGATCCAGGAAGGAACTGAATCCCTGAAAAGCCACTAATGAGTTCCAAAATTGAATCATTAATAAAAAGTCTACCAACCAGAAAAAGCACAGCACAGGACACATTCATAGCCAAATTTTACTAGATGTAAAAGGAGTGCTGGTAAAATTCCTACTAAAGCTATTTCAAAAGAGTTGAGAAGGAGCGACTTCTCACTAATTCCATAAGGCCAGCATCATCCTGATAGCAAAACCTGGCTGATACACAATAAATAAAGAAAAATTCAGGCCAATATCCTTGATGAACATCGATGCAAAAATTCTTACCAAAATACTAGCAAGTTGAATCCAGCAGCACATCAAAAACTTAATCCACTATAATCAAGTAGGCTTTATCCATGGCATGCAAGGTTAATTCAAAATATGTATATCAATAAATATGATTAATCACATAAACAGAACTAAAATCAAAAACCACAACATTTTCTCAATAGAGGCAGAAAAGCCTTTCTTTAAAATTCAACATCCCTTCATGTGAAAAACCTTCAACAGACTAGGCACTGAAGGAATATACCTCAAAATAATAAGAGCCATCCATGACAAACCCACAGCCAATATCATACTGAATGGGTAAAAGCTGGAAGCATTCCCCCTGAAAACTGGAACAAGACAAGGATTCACATTCTCACCACTTGTATTCAACATAGGACTGGAAATCCTAGCCAGAGCAATCAGGAAAGAGAAAGAGATAAAAGGCATCCAAATAGGAAGAGAGGATGTCAAACTATCTCTGTTTGTAGATGATGTGATTCTATACCTAGACAACCCCATAGTCTTGGCCCTAAAGCTACTAAATCTGACAAATAACTTCAGCAAAATTTCAGGATACAAAAACAATGTTCAAAAATCAGTAGCATTTGTGTATATCAACAATGTCCAAGCTGAGGGCCACAGCAGAAATGCAATCCCATTAATAATAACCACAAAAGGAATAAAATACCTAGGAATACAACTAACCAAGGAGGTGAAATATCTCTGAAATAAGAATTATAAAAATCTGCTGAAAGAAATCAGAGATGACACAAACAAATGGAAATACATTCCATACCCATGGATAGGAAGAATTAATATTTTAAAAATGGCCATCCCGCTCAAAGAAAATACAGATTCAATGCTATTGCTATTAAACTATCAATGACATTCTTCAATTGTATTCATCATTCTTCATTCTTCAAATGTATATATATAAATTATATGTATAAAAATTTATTTCCATTATTTTTCAAGGTTCTAATACGGCAACTAATTAGAAAAAAGTATTTTGAAATTCATATGGAACCATAAAAGAGCTTGAATAGCCAAGGCAATCCTAAGCAAAAAGAACAAAGCTAGAGCCATCATGTTACCCAACTTCAAACTAAACTACAAGCCTACAGAAACCACAGCAGCATGCTACTGCTACAAAAACAGATACATAGACCAACAGAACAGAATACGGAGTCCAGAGATAAAGCTGCCTGCCTACAACCATCTGATCTTTGACAAAGGTGACAAAAACAAACAATGAGGAAACAACTCCTTATTTAATAAATGGTGCGGGGATAAGTGCCTAGCCATATGCAGAAGATTGTTGCCTGACCCCTTCCTTACCCTGTATACAAAAATTAAATCAAGATGGGTTAAAGACATAGATGTAAAACCTAAAGCTATAAAAACCCTGGAAGATATCCTAGGAAATACCATTCTGACCAAAGGACCTGGAAAATATTTTATGAGGAAGACATCAAAAGCAAGAGCAACAAAAACAAAAATTGACAAATGAGACCTAATTAAATGAAAGGGCTTCTGCACAGCAAAACAAACAAACAAACAAATTCTAAACAGAGTAAACTGACAATCCATAAAATGGGAGAAAATATTTGTAAACTATGCACCTAACAAAGGTCAAATAGCCAGAATCCCTTTAAAGCTTAAATAAATTAACAAGCAAAAACCAAACAACCCCATTAAGAAGTGGGCAAAGGACCATGAACAGACACTTTTCAAAAGAATATATATATGTTCAAAATAATATATATATAATTCAATAGAATATATATATATATAATTCAATAGAATATATATATGGCCAACAAGCATATTAAAATATAGTCAACATCGCTAATTATTAGAGAAATGCAAATCAAAACCACAATGAGATACCATCTCCCACCAGTTAGAATAGCTATTACTAAAAAGTAAAAAAACAAAAACAAAAACAAAAAAAAACAGATGCTGGTGAGGTTGTAGTGATAAGAGAATGCTTATACACTGCTGGTAGGAATGTAAATTAGTTTAGCCATTGCGAAAAGTGGTGTGGTGATTTCTCAAAGAACTTAGAACTACCACTTGACCCAGCAATTTCATTATTGTGAATATACCTAAAGGAATATAAATTATTCTACCATAAAGACATATACACATCTATGTTCATTGCAGCACTGTTCACAATGGCAAAGACATGGAATCAACCCAAATGTCTATCAGTGGTAGACTGGATAAAGAAAATGTGGTATATATATCCCATGAAATACTACATAGCCATAAGAAAGAACAAGATCATATCCTTTGCAACTGGAGGCCATTATCCTAAGCGAACTAGTGCAGAGACAGAAAACCAAGCACTGCATATTCTCACTTATGAACGGAAGCTAAACCTTGAGTACCCATGGACACAAAGAAAGGAACAACAGACACTAGGGCCTACTTGAGGGTGGAGGGTGGAAGGAGGGAGTAGGTAAAAAACCTATCTATTGGGTATGCTTATTACCTGGGTGATAAAATAATCTGTACACCAGACCCTTATGACACACAATTTATATTACAAACCTGCACATGTATCCCGAAACTAAAAGTTAAAAATAATAAAGAGAAAAATATGATTTAAAAATCTTACCTAATTACTAAAAAAAGAAGATATTTATATATAGTGTCATTACTGATATCTGAAACCTGTCTTATTAGTATTTTTAATTTCCTCTCACCTGCTGTATATCATCTTTTCTCTCATTTCTTTTTCTAGATTGACTATTCTTTTTAATCATTCTGTTTATATTCTTTGAGTACACTGAAAGTTACTTAGTCTTTGTCTATTTTTTTAAAGTTTATCCTAGAAATTATAACTTGTAATCTTCACTTATGAAAATATTTTAATAATTGACACTTTTATTCTCTTCCTAAAATCAGTCCACCTCAGAATACTGTACATATTTACCCCCTCCCAAATTAAATGCTAACGTGTGTGTATAAGTGTGTGTGTATAGGTATGTATGTGTAAAACCTCAAGTCAGTATTATTATTATTTTTAAAAGTCAATACTTATTTAAGCATTCCTGTATATTTATCTTTTTTGCCTCTACTTTTTTCTGCATCTCTAATTTTTCATTTGTAATGAGTGTTTTTCTGCCCGAGGTCACCCTTGGTAATTATCTTATTTTGTAAGTCTTCTGGTGGTGAACTATCAGTTCTTTGTTTGAAAAATGTCTTT
Source organism: Hylobates moloch (assembly GCF_009828535.3). Lineage (NCBI taxonomy): Eukaryota > Metazoa > Chordata > Mammalia > Primates > Hylobatidae > Hylobates > Hylobates moloch. The sequence goes on along the minus strand of NW_026652281.1, from coordinate 122,706,602 downwards.
GTTTTGCTTCTATGTTTAAAGTATACATTCACTTGGTAGAACATTTTAGGTTGTCAATCATTTTACTTCACTACATTGAAGAAATCATTCAAGCAGTATGCTGTTGAGAAGTTAGCCCCTGGTTTACATTTTACTTCTTTGTAGATAGTAATCATTTTTTGGTCTCATTCAAAGATTTTTCTCTTTTTTTTTCTAGCCACTCTGATTTAATTATGTCCTTTTCTTTTTATTTATTCTATTTAGCTTTTATTTATCTTGAATATGTTACAATGTATTTCATCAGTTCTGTAAAATTCACAGAACTTATTTCTTTTAATTGTATCTGTTCTCTTCTTTCCTTCAGGACTCCAATTATATGTATGTGAGGTCTTCTCATCATGTTCTCCATGTCTCTAACTGAAAAAAAATGTATCGAGTTATTTTTCACGTTTTTTGAGATGGAGTTTTGCTCTTGTCGCCCAGGCTGGAGTGCAATGGCGTGGTCTTGGCTCACCGCAAACTCCGCCTCCCGAGTTCAAGCAATTATCCTGCCTCAGCCTCCCAAGTAGCTGGGATTACAGGCACCTGCTACCACACCTGGCAAATTTTTGTATTTTTAGTAGAAACGGGGTTTCACCATGTTGGCCAGGCTCATCTCGAACTCCTGACCTCAGGTGATTCACCCACATTTTGTTGCTTCATGCTTGATTCTGATTTTTTTCTTTTATATGTTTTTCAATTCATTGATTCTGTTTTCACCTTGTTTAATCTGGTCTTAAACCTATCCATTGAGTTCTCAGTTCCAGATTTATATTTTTATTCATATAAATTTATATGTATAAAAATTTATTTCCATTTATTTTTCAAGTTTCTAGTATGGCAACTTTCATGGTTTCTGGTTTCCTGTTAAAATAGTAATTCTTGTCTTTTATTTCCTTTACTATGATAAACATAGCTGGTCTGCATCTGCTACTTCCATTACCTGAAGTCTTGTGAGTCTATTTCTGTTGTCTGTTGTCTTCCCAGTTCTTCCTCCTGATGTCTATCTCCTGTTCACACATTGTTTTATTGTTTCCTAAAAGTCATATTTTAAAATTTATGTGTAGAAGTAACTTTAGTTCTAAAATGGAATTCCTTTTGTCCAATGCAGATTTTTATTTTTATTTTCCTCGCTGTTACTTTTAGCATTAATTCCTTCCAGATGCTAGCACAAAGTAAAGGATATTTTACTAAGGTCCCTACGTGCTGTCTGTCTTGGGCTTGGACTTTTCTCTCTACCTTTGTGAGGTCACCTAAAGCAGATGCTTGAGTTATTTTACCCATAACTCCTTGGGCTTTACTATTATATTTTATATACCAGCCTTCTGACTACCAGAATCTGCATATCTTTGCCTCAGGGCTTTCTGCAGTACCCAGAGCACACTCTCTTCACATACATGACAGGTCAGCAGTGCCAGAAAATAAAAACTTTCCTTGGAGTAATACTAACGTGATGACTGGTGAAAGTTGGTGGATAAATATTCTAGCTCCCTTTCTCCTAGGGTGAAATGGATTTTAGTCACGTGCTCTACACTACTTCCCAAAGTTTCATAGTAGGAATGAGCTTTAGTTACATGCAGTGGGAACTTGCTTAATAATATCATTATTTGTTGATATTGTTTTCCAAACTAACTTCCTCACTACCCTAATTGTGTTTTATAGGATTATCTCTCAATAAGGTACTTATATTCACATCCTTGCCTTAGGAAACTCAAAGTTACTGTGTGAAAGGTACACTTCAGTCTCCCAGCTACCTTGCCTGGATCAGCAAACTCTCTCAGTGCAAAAGTGGACCTGCTTATTAGACCCACTTGTCTAGATTCATGTCTTATTTTGGATCACAGTTCAGTAATTTCTCACTCTCTTATTAACTCCTCGATATGATTTAAAAGTTCTTCTAAGAATATATATTTTTTAATGTTTAAAGTGTTTTCAGTGGAAGAGTTAGTCCAAATTATCTAGCTTCCCATTAACAGATGTAGAAACTTCAAATCTTATCGCATGAAATATTTTTTTCTGTTCATTCTTTCATTCTTTTGGATTCTAATTAGACATATTTTAATATTTCTAAAACCATCAACTGAGCTGGTGATCTTAGACCTTATTATTCTTCCTTTAACCTCTTCTCTACAATTTCCATTTTTTTCTTTCTGTATTTCAGGCTAAGCAATTTATTTATTTCAATTTTTTCATCAACTGTTTCTAATCTGCTGTGAAAATCCTGTAAATTTTTATTTCACAATTATATTTTCATTATTTTTCCAAAATATTTCTGGTGCTTGTTTTTATTTATTTATTTACTTACTTTTTAGAGACAGTCTTCCTCTGTCATCACAGCTGGAATATGGTGACACAATCATAGTTCACTGTAACCTCAAACTCCCAGGCTAAAGTGATCCTCCCACCTCAGTCTCCCCAGTAGTTAGGACTACAGGCATGCTTCACTATGCCAGATTTATTTTTTTAAATTTTATTATTGTAGAGACAGTGCTTTGCTCTTGCCCAAGCTGCTCTTGAACTTCTGGGCTCAAGTGATGCTCCTGCCTTGGCTGCCCAAAGCACTGGGATTAAAGGAATAAGCAAACAGGCCAGCCTGGGCTTATTTTTTGATGTTTTATTTTTGTTTCTTTAAACATTTCATACATACATTTTATAATATTTCATCTTCTGTTTTCAGTATCTGAAGTCCTTAGTGGTCTATTTTTTATTGTTTCTGATGATTCTCACTGATTTTGGTTTATTTCCTTGTGTAATTCTTGATCTTTGATTGTTAACACAAATTTGATTGCCATTAATCTATAGTAAACTTGAAGTCTAGATCGAGAGTTTCTTCCTCCAATGAGAAATTATTTTTGCTGAAAATTTTCCTAAAAGCCAAAGAGTGCTACTGAGCAGTGATCACTCTATTCCAAATCTTGGGTCGTCATGTTAATATGTGAGTTTCATATTCAGTTTTTCTACCTTGCTACTGGGTCAAGGTGTGGTCTCCCGCATCACACCTGTGAGATATATATATATATATATATACACACACACACACACACACACACACATATATATATGTACATATACATATATATATATTTTTTTCCCTGAGAGAAGCTCATGCCTTTTGGATGCACTTACTGTTCATCACTCTGGTGTCAGCAGAGATTTTCCTTCTTATTGAAGATTGCTATCCCAGCAATGCAATAAAAAGATTTTACTCAGGATCTAGCTGTTTTATCATGCAGAAGGCATTTGGAATACCTAATGTGCCATACTCAAAGAAGCAGAAACTTCATTTAAAATGTTTAATTCTACTTCATTGACGGTCCGTGATAAAAATAAGAATTCTTGAATAAAAGTGTTAACTTTGTTAGCTTTTTAGAAAGCTAAACTTCAACTGAGATTCTTTTTCTTCTGGCTATTTAGATCTCGTGTTTGTAACAACTTTTAAAAATATCACAGATAATGTAGAACATATTTCTTTGTAAGCCTTTAAAGCTTTTCATAATAGGCCCACATTCTGTTGGTGCTCTCTCTGGTTTTTGTTATTGAAATTATTGGATTAGAAATACCTTGGAAGATGTTTTAAAATAAAAGTTTCTTAAACCTAACCCAGATCTGCTCAGATTCTTGGGTGTTGAGGGGCTGGGAAAATGGAGCCCAGGGATTTGCATTTTGAATAAGCTATCAAGTGATTCTGATGTACAACTAGGTTTAAGAATCACAGATCTAGAAAATGTCTGATTTGCTTTTGCCTATGAAAGACATTTTCAGGGATCTTATCTGAAATTTATTTCAATACTTCATTCATTGCTCATTCTTCTCCAACCCAGAAATATTTATTAAGTACATGTCAAATGCTACGGAGGTCATTAAGGAGCAATCTAACACACATTCATGGAGTTCATCATCTATATGGTAAGTTTAGTCATGCATTCAAGTATCTTGAGCGTAAGACAGAAAGAGTCCAGTGCTGAAAAGGGGGTAGCCATGAGAATTCCTCCAGCAGTCATCAAGGCTACTGGCCGAGATAGGAAGTTGAGACCTTCATGGATACTAAAAGCCTTAAGAAAGAAGAATGAGAAGAAACAGAAAAACAGAGTCTTCCAAGGCTTTCCAAGCCTCCTAAGGGTTTGTGGTCAGTTGAGCCTAGATTTAGTGAACACAACAAGAGCTTTCTTTCTGCTGATTTAACCAAATGTTTGAATTCTTTGGAAGTGTAGGAGTATAACAAGTTACTCTGTCTTTCTAGACTTTGCTAAATAGCTGCCAAAAATAGACTTTCAGCCTTGAATGGCTGTGTGGTAATAGAACTGTCATGGGCAGAAATATGACTTTCTGTCAATAAATATTTACTACTAAGGTGTAGATTTATGGCAGCAATTACTGTCTCCTTGTTGCCTCTCTGCTAGCTAAGTTAATGACCACCTTAGCAGCTCTTTTGGTCCCACAGCTATTGGGGTCCATCATTAGTTGAAAGGGTAACAACCTATAGGCTGAATCAAGTTTTCACATAGAGGGGGAGAAAAGGAAGGAAAAACTATGTTGCCTTTGAAATATATGGTTGGTATGTTTGCACCGGTGGAACCAGAACTGTAATAATTCTTTGAGTATTTAGCTTAACAGTCATCTCTTTAGCAAACTCTTTCTTACTATTCTTATGAAGAAGATCCGTTATTTTCTATTATTGCAACTGGTTTGTTTTCTTTATAACACTTACTACAAATTGTGATATATATTCTTCTTTTTTCTTGTTTACTGTTTCTCTCACTGGAATGTGGCTTTTAGCGACCATAGATTGTGTGTGCTTACTTCATCCTCTATCCCCAGAGCCAAGAAATGTCTGGCACAGAGTACTCATTACATTTCTGTTGAATAAATGAAGTGCTACTGTGCCACAACAGTGAGGAGTGCTGAATGAGTGTCTGGTGAATTGAATCCAAATTCATACCAAAATTATGTATTATTTTATTTCACTTCATAATAGTCTTTTATACATTTAGGGTGCAATTTAGTAAGCACATTTTAGATTTATCTATTTTTTTGTTATGGCAACAACATCGTCTGTTAGCTGGCTTCTGGTTGTCTCTACCTGCAATTCATCCTAAACATAGATGCTAGACTGGTTTTTTGAGAACAATCCATCTTGTCATGCTTCTGCTCAAAGCATTCAACAGCATCCTATTACTTAGAGAATACTATTATATTACTAGACTGCTTTCTCCACTCTATTTTAACTTTCTTCTCCAACTTTATCTCTCATCCTCCCTTGGTAAAACTTCGACTTCACTGATACTGGTCTATTTAATAGACTTCTCTTTTCTCACCACCCCTTGCTTCATTCATACATATCATGAACATTCCCTCTGGATCACAAGGTTCTTTCTATTTGATATGCCATCTTTTTTTCACTTTGTCTATTGAAAATCTACCTATCTAAATATTGAACTTTTAATGAAGCCTTCCAGACCAATCTAACCCATGGGATTGTTCCTTTCTTCTTCTTGTGCTGAAGCCCAAGTATTCCTTTATTTTCTCCAATAGCATCTTATGTTTACTATCTGATTTTGATGCATAGTTTTTATGTGTATATTCTGCACAGAAAATAGCTTATAAATCTCTATGTGTAGACACTTCTGCATTCACCCAGCTCCTTACTCAATGCAATTCATTGAGCGAATATTCAAAAAGTAATTACTGGATTAATAGTGAATAAATTAATAAATAAATCTTGCAGGTGCAGTATGTTAGCGAAGAAATCTAGATCTGGGATTTCCAACAAGATTCACCTACCCTACTGATAGCGATTGTTATTTGATTCATATTGGATAGCTTGAACATAGAGTTAAGAATTCTTGAGTTAACATAAAGAATGCTGTATTAGTATGTTTGTCTGGGTGAGAAAGAGAAAGTGGCAGGATGCATGCCATAAGTTCATTTGAAGTATCTGAAATTGCCTTTGTAGGTTAAAAATGGTCAAATATTGACAGTATTGTATTGTTCAACCCAATACTCATTTATCTTGAATTTTAAATTATTCTGAACTATTTTTTTCTACTCTGTGAAATGCTTTGATACCCCTGTCAGAATTCATGCCAATGGATTAGTTCAGTGTGCATCTATCATCAGATAGTTGGCAAAATTTCCAGATCTGTTATGTCATGTACCTTTGGCTAGATATGGCTTGAAGTCTACAGATAGGTAAGACTGGGTACTACCTTTTCTAAGGAGAGTAAATGAAAATAAAATATTCGGGCATTAAATAGCACAGTTACTACATTTAGTTGCTAATACATAGGATAATTTATTTCCACGCTATTTGTAGAAGCCTTATAATTAAGGAAATAGTGTCATAAATTTTCTCAGATCTGGAAATCTTTGATAAAAATTCAGTTATTTAATTTTCATATCAATATTTGAGCTTGTAGTAGTAACAGTTTCTAATTACTTATGTTCAGCAAGGTTAACTCTACTGATGTGCTTATGTTTTCTGCTATGTAGTATTTTTTGACCATATGGAGCCCCTAATTTGCATTTAGTGTTTGCCATTTATCTTCTCAATGGACTACAGAACAGTGACAAATGACTAATCACTGAGGGAAGAAATGTTGGGGCTCAAATCAGGACAAGCCATTAGTGAGCAGCTTCTTTAGCATAAAATATTTTAATTCTGCTTCTCAAGTTATATTTAAGATATGCAAACAAATTCATCCATTGTCCAGTGTCTTATACTGTATATTTTCTTTGAATCTCTATTTGAAGACTGACTTCTCTTAAAGTCAAGGCACAAAGTGAGTTTATCTCATGTACGAACTCTGATGTTTAGGTTCTGATTGTGCAGGGGTCCCCACTGAGAATAAATCACAGGGTTTGTCGTGGGGAAGTACTCTGCATTTTTTGATCCTTCTAAATAGTCAGTGACTTACTGTAGGCAAGAAGGCTTGGTCTTAGAGTTTGATGAGCAGGAACAACAAGAACCTGGTTTTCAATGAGAAGAATTTGATATTTTTCTCATTTGAAACAAGAACAAGAATCACCCAATGTTTTGGCTGATTTTTCGTCTAGTAGAACCACTCCCCTAAGCTGTGGTACTGAGACCTCATTTCCAGGATAAATGCCAGGTCTAATTAGTATGTCTTTATGCTTCTTGTCTGTAAAATAGAGATAAAACTGTGTTACCTTTTTCTTCGTACACTAATAACCTCCCTTCTGATAAACCTAATTGGAGAGGAGAGTCAGAGCTAGCTGAATAAAGTCATTAAGTAATTTAAATCTTTTGAATATTTTAACATAAGTTCTCCCTCCTTCTATTTCTTCTTTCTTTCATTTTTTGCTCTTTTTCTTTGTTTTGTTTTGCTCAGAGGCTAAATAGATTTTTTTTTTTTTTTTTTTTTGAGACAGGCCCTCGCTCTGTCACCCAGGCTGGAGTGCAGTGGTGCCATCTCAGCTCACTGCAGCCTTCACCTCCTGAGCTCACCTCCTGGGCTCCCATCTCAGCCTTCCAAGTACCTGGAACTACTGGTGTGTGCCACTACACCTGGCTAAGGCTTTTGAATAGATATGAGTGAAGAAATATTTGGAAAGGGTAACTAACTGTTGGCTTCATTTTATCTGAATTAATTTTTTAGACATACTGAATAACCCAGAGTGATATGATGGAAATGAATTTTAAAAGTGGACATGTAACCATTAAAAAATGAAGGGGAGGTACTCGAACAATTTATTCAAAAGAGCAATACAATTTTTGATGATGCTACTTTTAGGGAGGGCACAGACTTTGAGAGTCTGATTTACAGTCTACTCTGGAAAGGCTAGGACAACTTGAAAAACCTGAGAGTCTGAGCGGGGTTCAGTAATCTGAAGTTTTATTTTTCTAATAGACATGGAATTCATTAAGGACGAGGGTATGGCATACACTACAATACTGACATCTTCGTCCAGTGCCTGGCACACTGAGGTGTTAAACGAGAATTTGTTGAATTAATCAGTGGATGCAGGAATGTATAGAACTGGCAAAGGTGGAGCTTTGCCAGTTTCTGCAATTTTATTTATATTGTCTGTAATAATTTTGAGCTCTTTGATTTGGTGCTTCCAAACTACAACCCACCTTTATCTCTTCCTTTTGAACACAAAGGCTTAAAAGACTTTGCTTTCTCTCTTGGTATTACTATAGATTAGCCCGTCATAGAAAGGCAGTGCTAAAAGAATAAACAGTGCAGGGTAATCGATAGTAAGTAACATGGCTGACATGTGGTGTGCCATTTACGGACTCTGTCTTTGAACTAGTGTGTGTGTGTGTGTGTGTGTGTGTATTATGACTCTTCTTCTTTTTTTTTTTGTGACAGAGTCTCGCTCTGTCACCCAGGCTGGAGTGCAGTGGTGCGATCTTGGCTCACTGCAACCTCTGCCTCCTGGGTTCAAGCAATTCTCCTGCCTCAGCCACCTGAGTAGCTGGGATTATGGGTACCCGCCACCAAACCCAGCTAATTTTTGTATTTTTAGTAGAGATGGGGTTTCACCATGTTGGCCAGGCTGGTCTTGAACTTCTGACCTCAAGCGATCTGCCCACCTCGGCCTCCCAAAGTGCTGGGATTTACAGGCGTGAACCACCGTGCCCGGTCTATTGTGACTCTTCTTAAACTTTACTCTTTGTTAAACTAACACGAGTTCATTGCTTAAAAAATAGAAAATACAATAAGCAAACCCTCAAATTACTGACAATCTTATCACCTTGGGACAATCACTCTTAATATTTTATGGACTTATACATTTTTTATAAGTTTTTAACTTGATGAGTTATAAATATTCTTGTCAATAAATATACGTCTATATAATTACTTTTGTGGCTACATAAGTTGGACATTTAGGTCATTTCCAATTTTTGGTTTTATGTGTAATACTGTGATGAGGATCTTCATGCATACATCAATGAACATGTTACAGAATATTTCCTTTTAATACATTTTTTGAAGTGAGCATAATTCTTCAAAGCAAATTGAGATGAAAGTCAGGAAGATCAGAAAAACAATAAGATGTAAGCCACATTTCTATAATTAGTAAAAAAAAGTTAATGTTATTTATTATTAATGTGTCATGGACGAGATATACACTGACTCAAAACAAAAAAACACCAAACTGATACTTCTTATCAGTTGGCACAAATGATAAAAGATAAATTCATTGTCAGTATGGATGTGGGGAAATAGACATACCCATGTTCTACTGTACTAACTTTTTGGAAATTATTTTTAATTTATAAATGCAACTTTTATTATGAAAAATTTCAAACATATACAAAAGTAGAGAATATCATAGTAAGCCTCTATGGATGCTTATCAAGGGTTAAAAATCAGAATCTCACAGCCCATCTTTCCTATATATCCCATTCACTAAACAATACCCCAATTAATTTGAAACAAATACTATGCATACAATTTCATTCATATTTAGGTATTATATTCAAAAGTCAAAAGATATTCCTTAAAAATACTATCACAATACCACTATCAAATCTAAAAATTTTAACAGTAATTTCTTAATATCATTAGTGTTCAAGGTTCCCAGATTGTCTCATTTTGTTTTCTACAGTTTGTTTGAGTCTGGATCCAAATAAGGTCATAGTTCATGATTAAATGATGTATCACTTGAGTCTCTCTTAATCAGTGAGTTCATCTACCACATCTTTTTTCTTCTGATTTTTTGATTGAAGAACTCAGGTGTTCTTCTTATAAGGTTTTCATATTTTGAACTTTGCTGATTCCAACCCAAGTTGTTGAACTGTTTGATGACTCTGTGGTACAGTTCATGTGGTAAAGGCAGGATTTACACTTTCTCTTTGCCTTTCCTCTTCCTCTGCCTTTTCTTCCTTTTCTTTTTCATTACTTTTCTGTCTAATGAGTTGATTCCTCAGCATTCAAAAGTTGCCTATAATGTTTTCATCAGTCATACTATAAATTCATATTTTAAAACTGCTGGATGTTTTAACTGATTGCAATGGACTCAAATTGCCCCAATTTTTGCCAATAGCTGGCTGTTCGGATTGACTCTTGGGTCTTCCTGAAATCACCCTAGAAACCTTTCATAGATTCCTTGATCACAAGATGTTCCAGGCTCATTTTACAGATTTCCTACCACAGATTTGTATTTGGCCACTTCTCTAAGGAGCCCTGGTTCCTTTAAATGGGAAATGGTATTTAGGGGCCACAGTTTTGGTATTAGAAGTGTCCTTTGCCTTTGGGAGGCCGAGGCGGGCGGATCATGAGGTCAGGAGATCGAGACCACGGTGAAACCCCGTCTCTACTAAAAATACAAAAAATTAGCCGGGCGTGGTGGCGGGCGCCTGTAGTCCCAGCTACTCGGAGAGGCTGAGGCAGGAGAATGGCGTGAACCCGGGAGGCGGAGCTTGCAGTGAGCCGAGATTGCGCCACTGCACTCCAGCCTGGGCGACAGAGCGAGACTCCGTCTCAAAAAAAAAAAAAAAAAAGAAGTGTCCTTTGCTGCTGAGTCCTTCTTTGTTTCTATGCCTTTTCAATAGACAAGACTAGGACATATGATTTTTTTAAAAAAACAAAATGTATCATGAATTTTACTGGTCCTTCCAATCCATATTCAGGACTACAGGCTTTTTATTTTACTTTACTGATCTTACATCCATTTTCTTTCTCCCATCCTGGATACCTCAGCTCTCAAGAACACTAACATAATTACTTTTTTGCTTAGTCACATTCACAGTAGTCTCAGAATAAAAATATCAACATTATTGCCAACAACATGATTACTAAAAATAGTTTTTATTTTCAATTCCTTCTTTTCTTGAGGTATATATTCCAATAGGAAGATGTAGTCAAATTATTGGTGCCTATTGGTCACTTGAAATAGTTACTTTCTCTGTCATTACATAATTAGCTTAATATGTTTCATTTTATCTTCAATATCTGCAGGTTGCATTTTTACATTAAATGTTATTTTATAATTATTTAAACATCATGTTTTAATGTTAATTACTTGTTATACAACAAAGTAATTAAGTCTAGCTTGAGTTCTTAACTCTTTACTTTCTCTTCTTACAAGAATCAATTCAAAAAATTTTACAAGTGGATTTTCACTTTTTAAAAAATATAAGCAATGATATAAATACATTTGTTTCCTCTTTTTTAGATGTAGAGTAGCAGATTTTGCACCCTTGTCTACAACTTGCACTTTCTATTCTACTGTGGTCATCACTCCATAGCAATGTGTGTGTGTGTGTGTATGTATGTGTGTGTATATTTATATAGAAATATATATATATATATACAATTTTTTTTTGAGACAGAGTCTTGCTCTGTTGCCCAGGCTGGAAGGCAGTGGCGTGATCTTGGTTCACTGCAACCTCCGCCTCCCAGCATCCCTTCCTCAGCATCATTCTCCTTCCTCAGCATCCCGAGCAGAGAATACAGGCACTGGCACCACGCCCAGCTAATTTTTGTATATTTAGTAGAAACGGGTTTCGCCATATTGGCCAGGCTGGTCTCAAACTCCTAACCTTGTGATCTACCCTCCTCGGCCTCCCAAAGTGCTGGGATTACAGGCGTGAGCCACTGTGCCTGGCTGATTTAACAAATTTTCTAATAATGGGCAAGATGGTTGTTTCAGCTCATTTGCTGTTACAACTCATGCTGCATTTAAGTTATGAGCTACTCTTGAGCCAGCTTAAATGTATATAGAAATTTTCCTCTCTGTCAGCACATTCATGGATAGTGTATGGAATGTAGGATGAGGTAGAGGTGAAGAATGTACATGAAGCAGTGAGACTGATATAGTAGGTTTAGACGATAGCACAGCAGCACTCATCACCAAGTGGCCGTTAACATCAAGCTTAGGAAGTTTCATTTTTATTTCAGAATCAAATCAGATCCAGGGAAAGGTTTTAAGTATGCAAGTCAGATGCTGATATGAGCATTAGCAAAGTGAGTCAGTGGCTTCAGCCGAATTCCTCTGGTAAATAATGGGTTTCCTGGGAGGGTCCCTCATATAGCAGGGATGTTCAGCTTTTCTATTATGGCACCTTTGATTTAGTGTGGGATATTTGTGCTTTTCTATGAAAAAAATTCTCAAGAGCTTTTGAGTAATCAGTGAGGCCTGAACATTTTTGTCAGCTAAAGTGCCCTGAAATCAAAGCCATGGCGCTGCCATGAACATACAAACTTCATCCTAACATTCAAAATTACATAGATTGTTACTCTCCACAGTCCACTTCATCCAGAGATTGCTGAATTATCACTTCCTTTTGTACTATGAAATGGCCTATTCTCCAAAGTAGAAAAATATTTAAAATTTTGCTTTATTATTTTCATCCATTATTTTGAAATAGATACTTAAAAAATAAAGCCAGTGCTAGATGTGATGTTATGGTCAAATCAATGTGGGTCTCAAATTTTTTTTTTTTTTTTTTTTTGAGACACAGTCTCACTCTATCACTCAGGCTGGAGTGCAGTGGCATAAACATGGCTCACTGTAGTCCCAACCTCCTGGGCTCACGAAGTCCTCCTACCTCAGTCTCTTGAGTAGCTGGGACTCCAGGCATGCACTACCATGCCCAGCTAATATTTTTATGTTTTGTAGAGACAGAGTCTTGCCATGTTGCAAAGGCTGTTCTTGAATTCCTGGGCTCAAGCAATCCTCCTACCTCAGCCTCCCGAAGTGCTGGGATTACAGGCATACGCCACCATGCCTAGCCAAGGAACTTAAATTCTTATTTGGTAAGGAAGCAAGTTAATCTTTTCAGATTGGAGAATCCATGGGTTTCTATGACTTTGGGCATCAGGGGGTCTTATGAAAACACTGAACAATTCAATATTCCCATCAGTCTAGACAGTGTCCATTCTATCTTACTGTATTCATGGGTTTTAATTAATGTCAGTGGGGGGCATAGGCAAACTCTGGGGGCCAGAGTTTTCCTCAGGATGGGACATAAAATGGGGTATATGTGAGACAGATAATCTGACAAACTGATTCTAGATATTATCTGGACTAACAGACAAAGGAAAGCTTGAAAAGAAACAGGATGAGGAGAATTTGCTCCCAAATACTAAGATGCATTTTAGACTTATAATAATTTAGTAAGACTGGTACTAATACAAGTATAAATTGACATATTGATGAAATTACTAAAATTCTTTATTATTGTAGTAGATGATTGTTGGTTATCTGCCATGTTTCAGGCATGTTCTAGGCTCAGAGAATATTTATAATGCTGAACAAGACAGTCAAGGTCCCAAGGTTCCTCTTGTTGAGCCTACATATTGGTTGGAGAGATAAACAATAAATAAATAAATAAATAAGCAAACACATACATAAATAAATAAGAAAATGTTAGATTGTAATAAATGCTATGAAGATAATACAATCGTGTGAAAGAACAGAGAATACTTGAGTACCTAAGAGATATTTCTCATTTGGGTGATCAGAAAAGACCTCTCACAGAAGTGAATTTTAGAACAGACACCAGAATGAGACAAAGGAAACATCTAATAATCTGGTGGAGGACCAGACCAGAAAGAAGGAACAAACTCTGGTGAAAGCACTGGGGCTAGAAATAGCTTAGTTTTCAAGAATAAGAAAAAGCCAGTGAGCTCTAAATGTAGGCAGAAAGGAGGTAAAGTTGGAAAGATAAGCAGAGAATATGTAGGAATTTGGAGGTCTGGTAAGTGCAATTCAAACTCCCTTCGTAATCCTAGTACATAATTCATATGTAGTACGTATAAGAATATCATGCATATTAAAGAATGCATCTCAAGCCAAAGAGGAGCTGATGGGCTATTCAAAAAGTGGTGTTGGATGAATTTGTTGTTTGTGCAAAAACATAATATTCTTACATCAAACCATACAACAAAATAAATTACAAGTGAATTTACAAACTTAACATAAAAACCCAAACCATAAAATACTAGAAGGAAACATGGAAAAATATGTATATGAGTTTAGCGTAGGAAAGAATTTTCTAAACATGAAATCAGTATAAGAAATCACAAAAGAAAACACTGTTAGAAAAATGTCTTCAATAAATGTGGCAATGCATATAAAGCTCATCAATGAGGCCAGAAAAGCACTGAGGCTACAATTAATGAAATAACAAAAGACATAAATGGATATTTCACATAAGAATAAATGCAAAAACCTTCTGAACTTATGAAAAAAAATTCAACCTTACTAGAAATAAAATACAGTTTATTGAAAACAAAAAAGTGATGTGACTTTTGCCTGTTATGATGGCAAAGAAAAAAATGATGATATTGAATTCTACAGATAGTGTGGTGGTATGGACATGTTCAGATACTTTTCATGTAAATTACACTCTTTTAACCATTAACCTTTACTTTTTGGGAATGTATATCAAAAGTATTAAAATTAAAATTCACCTTGTGTAGAGTAATTGAACATGTAAGAGCCTTTCTAACGTGAGTAATCAGAGATGTGATAAAGATTTGAATGCAAGGACATTTACCAGAGCCTGGTTTATAAAAGTAAAACATGAGTTATAACCTAATGCTCAACAGTAAGGGAAGGATGATGCAAAAATACAGTTATGCACCCATTGAAAATTAAGGTTAGGCACACAAAGGGAATTTTAAACTGTTTGTGCAGTAGGTATTTTGTGCAAAAAAATGCTACATTTTATTTATATAGCCAGACACTAGCTTTCTCTTTCTCCCTCTCTCTGGAAGAAAATACGACAAAGAGTTGAGGTGGTAATAAATTGGAGGTAAGATTGTAGATACTTATTTTCTTATTTATCTTCTCTAGTTTCTGAATGCTTTACTACTAACATGTATCACTCCTATAATCAGGAGAAAATGATGATTTTTTTACAAATAAAAAGCATCCCCCAAAATACAGTGTGTGGATTTTAAACAGTCATTGCAGGACTTCACTTCCTTTCTGCACCTGGCTCCTGCTGGTGCTGCCTTCCAAGGGAGGATGGGAAGGGATCATCATCACTATTTTAGAGGGAATCCCGGGGTCTCAGATTGGGCAAAGGCATGAGTGTAATTGTGAGCAAGAGTAAGTGCTTCAGGAGAGCATGAGGCAGGACTGACCTGCTAAGTCAGTCCATTTTTGACACATGTGCACCCTCTCTCTCTCAATTATCTTAATGCCACCTTATTGTACTACTTAAAATTCTAAGAATTAAAAATTAATTTGGGACAATAATCTTCTACAAATAGATGTGAGTATGAATATAAGAACAATAATCTCTGGGTGGATTACGGGTCTATTCATTCATTCATTCATTCATACTGAAGTATGATTTGGGACAAAAACAGTCAGATTGATTACACTTGAGGGAATAGGAGTTTTCTTTATGGGAAAGGAAAGGTAGGGCTTTTGGCATATGGCGTTCTTTGCTGAGTAGGAGCCTGCAGGGAGATGTGCTGCTCAGGAGGAATTAGGGCAATGTGAACAGTCTGGATGGTTTCCAGTCTTTAAGCTTTGGTTTCCTTACTTGTATCATAAGAAAAATATCTAAGTATAGGATAAATATACTATAGCATAAATAAGATAGTGCCTAGAATATCTGAGCATACCATAAATGGTAGAAATGGAAATGATGGTGTTGATGACAGTGATGTTGATTAGGGGAGTAGTTCTAAATGAATGAAACAGTATTAAACATCAGTGGGGCTGCTGGAAGGGAAATGGAATTTTCCTCTTGCTCCATCTGGCAGCATGAGGCTTCTTGTACCTAAACCCTAGTAAGCAGGTAAAAATGATTAATTAAGAAATTTCTACTCCCTCTTTCTAAGTGGTGGCTGCCAGAATGGCAGAAATGAAATCTTCCTTGTTACTCATTTGCTGTCATACTTCAAAGTAAGTTACTCAGAGGTACCCCAGTGGCCTGAAAAAAGTTAATTTATTTTCAAAGCTTGTTTTCATCCTGGGAGTAGCTGAGTCATCCAGGGAAAATCTGAGTCAAATACCAGTGAATCAAGGAAATAGAAATGATATTTTACAGTTTGGTTGCAGCTGAATAAGGAGGACATGATTGGGCTGTTTGTAAAGTTTGCTTAGTGTACCTTATTATAATGTAATGGAAACCCATAAGGAGTAGCTAATAAAATTGAGTATAAAGTATTATGCTTAATCAAAGTGTGATAGAAAAGCCAAATTTTACTATTTATGCTCCTATGTAAACATCATTAAGACTAGGTTCTCTATTGCCCCCAAAGATATATTTTAGTATCTCCTGCAAAATTAGAGCTAAATTTTATGACTTTATTTTCATGGGCATATTCCCTGTCAGCAGATGTTAACTGAAGATGCATGAAGAAGAGAAAGTCAATTCGACATCAGCATCTTTCTAATGCTTGCTGATGTATAAAACATCTCAGCCACCAGAGCCCGAAGGCTAGAAGTAAACTGCTTTGCCGCAAAGGATAACGTAAGTCTTTACGGAAACATCACACACCAAATAGGATACTGTTTCACACTGTTTTCCCAACTCCATGGCATCTGGGAGTGGCCAAGTTTAACTAGCCACGAATGGGTGATAATGGTGATAAGGCTTGATCTATATGTTTCCCAGATGTTCCCTGGTTTGATGCTGTATCTTCATTTCATTGGCCACAATTACCCAGTTATGGGTAATAATTCAGCAGTCATTCACAGCATTAGTCTGATACCAGGCCAGATAGACTCTTGGCATATTTGGCCTTTACAATAACCAATTACTTTCACTGAATTGTGTGTGTGTGTGTATTTTATATTTAGTTCCTGTCCTGTCTCTTTCCTTGTCATATTTCCTTTCCTTGGAATTAGGGATAACAAGAATTGTTGAGAAACACTAGATAATGGGTCTAAAGGTCATAGTTATAATCCTGGCTTTAAAACCATCTATATATTTGAACTCAAGTTATATAAGTTCTCTGGGCCTGTGATTTCTCATCAGTACTATTAGGAGGTTGGATTTAATAATCTCAAACTTTCCTTTTCTAAAATCTAGTGAGTCTGACCTACCTTATGCTCAGAAATGTCGGATATATGGGGACTTCTCTGGGGTGGAAGAGAAGCATGAGTCTATGCCCATAGGAGCTTATGTTCTTACTGAGGGAATAAGGGAATAAATAACAAAATGAGCTGGTATGTGATTAAAACAAGCTGACAGCTAATGAGCTAGCAGCAGTTATAAAACTATGTGTTAGGTACTGAGTTAAGGGCTCTTAAGCAATGTTATTAATTTTTCTTTCATAGGGATAGGATCTCACTGTGTTGCCCAGGCTGGTCTTGAACTCCTGATCTCAGGCGATCCACCTGCCTCGGCCTCCGAAGGTGCTAGGATTACATGTGTGAGCCACTGCACTCGGCCTTTATGTTATTAGTGAATATTGAGTTGTTAGGGAAGGACAGGTTATTGTGAACTGCACTGATGGGAGAAGTTTTATGCAGAAATTAGGACATGTAAGTAGAGATAATGGGTGTGGAAATGCAAAGTACAGCAACAAAGGGCATTCCTGGCAGGGGAATTTGTGGGAGGAAAGGGGAGGACACAGGGTAAGTAAGTCAATTTGGCTTCTGTCTGCCCTTCTGTCCCCTGCGTTTTTTCAATATGACTTTTTCTTATAAGAAATCTGCTTTTGTGGATCAACTATCAGTTTTCTTTCACTTGCTTCAGAGTTCTAAGAAAGGGTTATTAAGAGCCTGGAACAGCAGTCTCGAAATCTCTGGATGATCCAGTAATTTTTCTAGGTTTCAAGAGCACAGATTTATGGCATGATCTACAGCAGTGATTCATGGACTCACAATCTTTCATCTGTGATGATACCAAAGAGGAGAGGTCCACACATGTGGTGTACTCTGTTCTCATGGGTGTGCCAAGGCTTTTCAGTATCTCTGGCCCCCAGGCTGACACCCCATCCCATTCTGTCCCACTGAAGAAAGTATACTAGAATGCAAATAAACGGGAGACATTGTTATAGTCGTTACTTTTGCCCACTCTATTAATAAAAGGTCCCTTTGCAGACTTGGTTAACCTAACTGTTTTTAGTTAATAGGAGAATTCATTTATTGTGTGTTTAGCATGTGCTGGGCATTAGGCCAAGCACTTTAAGATGACTATCATTTAAGTATCACAATAACCCTGTGAGGTATGGATGATTATTATACTCAGCTTTTCTAGGTGTCTGGCTCTGTATCAGGTTTTACATGGATTGCCTTATGTAATTCTAACCATAGCACTATAAAATTAACTATTAACTATTGTTATCATCATTTTTAAAATCAACTTTTTAATTTTAAGTTCAGGGGTACATGTGCAGGAGGTGCAGATTTATTACATAGGTAAACATATGCCATGATGGTTTGCTGCACGATCATCCCATCACCTAGGTATTAAGCCCAGCATCCATTAGCTATTCTTCCTGAAGCTCTCACTTCTTCGCCACCCCACCACAACAGGCCCTAGTGTGTGTTGTTCCCCACCATGTGTCCATGCGTTCTCATCATTCAGCTCCCACTTGTAAGTGAGAACATGTGGTGTTTGGTTTTCTGTTCCTGTGTTAGTTTGCTGAGGATAATGGCTTCCACCTCCTTTCATGTCCCTGCAAAGGACTTGATCACGTTCCTTTTTATGGCTGCATAGTATCTCATTGTGTATTTATACCACATTTTCCTTATCCAGTCTATCACTGACAGATATTTGGGTTGGTTCCATGTCTTTTCTATTGTGAATAGTGCTGCAGTGAACATACACATGCATGTATCTTTATAATAGAATGACTTATATTACTTTGGGTATATATCTAGTAATGGGATTGCTTAGTCAAATGATATTTTTCTTTAGATCTTTGAAGAGTTTCCACACTGTCTTCCACCACGGTTGAACTAATTCACACTTCCACCAACAGTGTAAAAGTGTTCCCTTTTTTCTGCAAACTTGCCAGCATCTGCTGTTGATGAGTACTTTTTAATAATCACCATTCTGACTGGTGGGTGATGGTATCTCATTGTAGTTTTGATTTGCATTTCTCTAATGATCAGTGATGTTGAGCATTTTTCCGTATGTTTGCTGAATGCATGAATGTCTTCTTTTGGGAAGCATCTGTTCATGTCCTTTGCCCACCTTTTAATTGGGTTTTTTTTTTTTTGTAAATTTGCTTAAATTCCACGTAGACTCTAGATATTAGACCTTTGTCAGATGATGGATTGCAAAAATTTTCTCCCATGCTGTAGGTTGTCTGTTCACTCTGATGCTAGTTTCTTTTGCTGTGCAGAAGCTCTTTAGTTTAATTAGATCCCATTTGACAAGTTTTGCTTTTGTTGGACTTTATTTTTGTGTTTTTGTCATGATATTTTTGCCTGTGCCTAGGTCCTGAATGGTATTAGCTAGATTTTCTTCTAGGGGCTTTATAGTTTTGAGTTTAACATATAAGTCTTTAATCTGTCTTGAGTTAATTTTTGTATAAGGTGTAAAAAGGGGTCCAGCTTCAATTTTCTGCATATGGTTAGCCAGTTCTCCTAGCATCACTTATTAAATAGGGAATCCTTTCTCTATTGCTTGTTTTTGTCAGGTTTGTCAAAGATCAGGTGGTTGTAGCTGTGTGGTCTTATTTCTGAACTCTCTATTCTGTTCCATTGGTCTATGTGTCTGTTTTTGTACCAGCACTGTGCTGTTTTGGTTACTGTAGCCTTGTAGTATAGTTTGAAGTTGGGTAGTGTGATGCCTCCAGTTTTGTTCTTTTTGCTTAGGATTTTCTTGGCTATTCAGGGTCTTTTTTGGTTCCAGATGAATTTTGAAATAGAATTTTCTAATTCCGTGATGACTGCAATGGTAGTTTAATGGGCATAGCATTGAATCTATAAATTACTTTGTGCAGTATGGCCATTTTCACAATATTGATTCTTTTTATCCATGAGCATGGAATGTTTTTCCATATGTTTGTGTCCTTTCTGATTTCTTGGAGCAGTGGTTTGTAGTCCTCCTTGAAGATATCCTTCATTTCTCTTGTTAGCTGTATTCATAGATATCTTACTCTTTTTGTAGCAATTGTGAATGGGAGTTAATTCATAATTTGGCTCTCTGCTTGCCTGTTGCTAGTGTATAGGAATGCTAGCGATTTTGTACATTAATTTTGTATCCTGAGACTTCACCTAAGTTGCTTATCAGCTTAAGAAGCTTTTGGGCTGAGACAATGGGGTTTTCTAGATATAGGATCATGTCATCTGCAAATAAAGATAATTTGATGTCCTCTCTTTCTATTTGAATACGCTTTATTTCTTTTTCTTGCCTAATTGCCCTGGCCAGAACTTCCAACACTATGTTGAATAGGAATGGTGAGAAGGGCATCCTTGTCTTGTGCTGGTTTTCAAGGGGAATGCTCCAAGTTTTTGCCCATTCAGTATCATACTGGTTGTGGGTTTTTTATATATGGCTCCTATTATTTTGAGGTATGTTCCTTTGATACCTAGTTTATTGAGAGCTTTTAACTTGAAGGGATGTTAAATTTTATCAAAGGACTTTTCAACATCTGTTGAGATAATCATGTGGTTTTTGTCTTTAGTTCTGTTTTCGTGATGAATCACATTTATTGGTTTATATATGTTGAAACAAACTTGCATCCCAGGGATGAAGCCAACTTGATCATGGTGGATAACCTTTTTGATGTGTTGCTGGATTTGGTTTGCCAGTATTTTATTGAGAATTTTTGCATCAATATTCGTTAGGGATATTGGCATGAAGTTTTCTTTTATAAATTGTATCTCTGCTAGGTGTTGGTATCCGTATTATGCTGGCCTCATAAAATGAGTTAGGGAGGCCGGGCGCGGTGGCTCACGCTTGTAATCCCAGCACTTTGGGAGGCCGAGGCGGGCAGATCACGAGGTCAGGAGATTGAGACCACAGTGAAACCCCATCTCTACTAAAAATATAAAAAATTAGCCGGGTGTGGTGGCGGGCGCCTGTAGTCCCAGCTACTCGGAGAGGCTGAGGCAGGAGAATGGCATGAACCTGGGAGGCGGAGCTTGCAGTGAGCCGAGACTGCGCCACTACTGCACTCCAGCCTGGGCGACAGAGCAAGACTCCATCTCAAAAAAAAAAAAAAAAAAAAAAAAAAAAAATGAGTTAGGGAGTAGTTCCTCCTTTCAACTTTTTGGTATAGTTTCAGTAGAAATGGTACCAGCTCTTCTTTGTATCTCTGGTAGAATTCAGCTATAAATCTGTCTGGTCCTGGGCTTTTTTTGGTTGGTAAGCTATTTACTACTGCTTTAATTTCAGAACTGGTTATTGGTCTATTCAGGGATTCATTTTCTTCCTGGCTCAGTCTTGGGAGAGTGTATGTGTCTGGTAACTTATCAATTTCTTCTGCATTTTCTAGTTTCTATGCGTAGAGGTGTTTATAGTATTCTCTGATGGTTCTTTGTATTTCTGTGGGATCAGTGGTGATATCCTCATTATTTCTGATTGTATCACCATTTTATAGGTAAGGAAACAGATTCTGAGACAGTGATTTGATTTGGCTCTGTGTCCCCACCCAAATCTCATCTTGACTTGTAATCCCCATGTGTTGGGGGAGGGTTCTGGTAGGAGGTGATTGAATCATGGGGGCCGACTTCCCCCTTGCTGTTCTTGTGATAGTGAGTAAATTCTCAGGAGATCTGGTTGTTTAAAGGTGTGTGGAACTTCCCTGTTTGCTCTCTGTCTCTCCTGCCGCTGTGTAAGATGTGCCTTGCTTTTCCTTTACCTTCTGCCATGATTGTAAATTTACTGAGGCCTTCCATTAGCCCTGCAGAACTGTGAGTCAATTAAACCTCATTTCTTTATAAATTATCCAGTCTCAGCTTGTTCTTTATAGCAGGGTGAAAACGGACTAATACAGACAAGAAGGGACTTGTATAAGTCCTTCCTTGACAGTAGGTGATAGAGTGGGGATCTGAACTAAGATTTTGTGACCCCAGAGACTGTGTTCTTGACCACAGTAATATGAATAGAAAGTTATCTGTAGCACCGCTCACAACTCATTGTAACACGAAATTAGGACTGTCCCTGTGGTTGAGCAATACTCAGGCACAGGATTATTTTCTGTGATTTCTTTTAAGTTGCACTGAATATGGCTAATTTGAATCAGTTGATTTGGAATGAAAAAAGATAACTGGTAACACTAGGACACTCATGCCTTGCTGAGCAACAGCATTTACTGTTTGAAATAGTGACTAGAATAATGATGTTTTCCCTCACTATGTGGTGCATGACTGGTCCTCAATTTATCTTGTGCAGTACACAGGTGATGCACTCAGGTTTCCTGAAAGCTCTTAGGCTAATGTAAAATCACAAGAGGCTCATTCCCAAGTGACCTCAGGCTTCAACGTCTGGTTAGGTGCCATGTACCATGCAGGCCAAATAATTAATACACCTTTTGACTAAGCACTTTCACCCTAAATGTTCACATGGATGGAATTAAAGATTTTAACGCCTAACAATGCATGACCTCAGAGATAGGAAAGGATGTGACCTGGCAGGCACCAAGTATCCAGTTGTGCAAAAAGGGAGTCACAGAATGGATGTGGGGAGATTAAAAACCTGCAAGAGATTTGTCTTACTGCATTAATGCAAATCTCAACTGTCCCAAGAATGAAGATACAAACCTCCCACATACATCCTTGCATGTCTGTGCAATACCAGACATTGTGCTAGACAGTAGGAAAGCAGAGGAGAAGACATAAAAACCACTTTAGGCTTATGGTGTGGCCTGAACAAATGTGTGATGATATTGACAACACATGGCTTCTATGAAAGGCAGAGGACAGGCTGTTATGACAGCACTTTGTGGGGAGTAGAAGATGGTTTGGGAAGGCCAGTCTCAGGAAGGGATATCTAAATACAGACTGAAACCTGAATGGGAGTTGGCCAAGCAAGAGACAGTTGGGGCTTCTGTACTAGGAAGAGGCAAGAGCTATTTGAAGGCCAACAGAGACAAAAGTCTGGTGTTTTCCTCTTGGTGGAGGTAAATGGTAGGAAGGGGATAAAAGGAGAAAGGGAATGACAAGATACAAAGTAGGTGAGGGAGGTGGGATGCAGATTATAGAAGGCTTTGTAATTTGTACTCAGAATATTGAGATTTTATTCTAAGGTCAATGGAAAGTCATTGAAAGTTTTCAAGCAGGCATCTTGCTAAGCAAATTTCAACTGGTAGTAGGAGAAATATGGTAATGCTAATAGCTAACTCCAGTAATTCAAGTTCAACATTATTTATCTTCCGGTGGATATCCTGGATTGTTTGCCTGCATTACATTTCCTCTGCAATTGCAGAACACTCCATGTTTAGGATGGCACCTGGGTTCTCAGGATATTCGTGAACACAGGGGCCAAAAGAGCAGGAAAAAAATAAGATTGAAGGCTTGGTTCACATAAGGCTTAGCTGTTTTCAACTCTGTCCCTTGGTTACAGAATTAACAGTCTTACAAATGCATTATCTTGAGGAGAGATGGGAGTGTGGTATGGCTCTACTCAACTCAGCACTAGACAGTGTAGTCAGTGGACAGTGTGTGGCCTAAGAAACTTAGCTTAGGCCTCTGAGCCACATGTTAGGGAACGGTATAGAAAAATCATGATCCAGAATTGGGGATATTCATCAAGTCAGAGTGACTGAATATCTCAGAATCTCAAATTGACATCCAAGAACACTGAAGTGAGTTTCTCTCCTGCTATTAAATAAACCAGTTGAATATTAATCTCAATATTAGGGGGTGGATTCTGTTTACCATATAACTCTCCTTCTGACAACATTTTATAACTTGGTTTTCTTGTTCCCTGATTGCTTTTGGTCATCTATAGCCCATTGTGACATTATCCAAGAATGTATGGCCTTGCCACCTATATTAGTTAAGGCAACACAAGTTATTGTAACAGATTCTTGGATTGCTACAGTCTTGGTCTGAAGCCTTGCTAGAATCATAAATTGACTCTCAGCCTACCATAAAATATTTCTGGAATGGTCAATAGATTGAATTCTATAGAGGAATAGAATCTTATTTGGAAAGTTATTTGGTCTTATTTGGATAGTTATTCATTCATCTTGGCTAAGTATTAATGATTTACCAAATACTCATTCTATACAGAGCTGCCTTTAGGTGAAATATAGGATTAAAGATGAACCTGGCAAGGTTGTGCCCTTAAACACTGGGGGAGCCAACGGGAGATAGTATAAGAGAGATGACATGCTACTAAAATGTGAATGTGTGTTCATTTCCTTTCTATCGGATAAGACCCAGTAACTTATAAGTGTCAAGTATCACAAAACTTGCCAACACCCATCCTCAGGGAAAGGGGGGCTCAGCCTCGATCCAAAATGCCTATGCATGAGAACTTTAAAAGTCTTTTTTAAATTTATTTAGCATCAAAAAATGATATGCAGGTGACTCAATGATTCACTCCAACCAGTGTCTACAGACTACTCTATTTGCTTTTTCTGATTTTTAATGGATGCAGGCTACATAGTTAAATTATGTATTCAATAAACCTGAAACTGGACTCCTCTTGTCGTGGCTTTACAGTATCCTTAAACTTCAGTGGGCCAGAAAATACAATTACACAATTATTGCTCTGCCCAAGGGCAATAAAATTGATGGATGAAATGATAAAGATTAGCTAAGATGACATAACCAGAACCATACAGCATCTGTGAATACTAGCTCTTTCTTACCAAAATGTTAACAGCAAACTCTCCCTATCCAGGCTAATAATTTACAAGAATTTTAAGTATGAATATTGATGTTTTCCTCTGGGAAGTTTCTAAATTATCAATTAGTGAAGATTTTGTGCATAATAATCATGTTATATACATTTCCTTGGGTTTCTCTAGTGTTTTCACACTCTTCATAGTGTTCCCAAGTGTATTTTATGTCAGCCTGATCTTCAGACCCCTGTAAGACTAAACAGGGTATTCAGGGCATTCTCCTATTTCACAAGTGAGCAAGTAGAGGCACAGTTATTAAATGCATCACTCATGGCCCGTACAACTGATGAGTATCAGGACAGAGCTAGAACCCAGTGATCTGACCGATACATTTTTAGCATGGTGACTAAGAATACAGATCTTATTCATGGATCAAGTCCCAGCTCTACCACTACCAACTATAAACTGTTCAAAGTTCATAATGACCCTTCTAACTCTGTTTACTCATTTATAAAATTGGGTTAATTATAAAATCTACTTAATGGCACCATTGTGAGAATCCAGCAAACTGATGTGTATTCAGTGCATAGTATTGTGCCCATCATACAGTAAGCACTCACAAATAAATAGGTACTACTGAGACTAATTCCCAGTCTGCATTACACTGTGTTGTACTGTGATCTATTAGTATGAAGTGTTAGAACTTCAGCAATAAAAAGTATAGTGAAAGATTACCATCATAAAACTGTATCTGTATTTAATAGCAGGACATTCTCAGTCACCCAAAATGCTTTCTCCAGCAGGGACTGCTTAGGACGGACTACTTCTTTTCTGCTGGCAATGGTTTTGCTCTTCACACGTTTTTCAGTACAACAGGCCGTGATGGTTCTCTGAAAATGGCCATATTTACCTTTGATCTAGGGAAAAAAAGGGAGCTAGACATATCTGAGCATGCCTGAAATGCTGGCAGCCTGGGACTCAAATCATACTTTCTTTGCACTCCCACCACTTGCAGCTCTACTAAGTTATTTTAAAAGCTTCACACATTTTCTAAGTGAAAGTTGGGATGTTGGGGAGCACACGTGTTTTGTAGGAGGTAGAATGGGTGGTTGCTTTTGCCTGTTTCCTCACAGGTACTCATGGTCAATAAAGATGGGCTAGAAATGCTTGCTTTCAGCATGTGACAAGGTGGGAGATATCTTCCTCAGGATTTTGTTCTCCTTGGATGAAGTTTCTAGTGGTAGTAAGGTCAAATTGTCCAGATATCAACTAAGCTGATGTAGCACGTGGCATGCATTATGCCAAAAGTTGAAACTACAGAATGTTGGGGAAATAGTGAGAAAAACTTTCTGGATGGATTGAGAGGAGGATCCCTACACTGAGAATAAATGTCATTCCTCATTGATTAGTTCCATTTGTTTCAATCTCCTGTAGTTAACTTATTCATTTATGCATTTGTTTATTTTTCATTCAGCTAATATTTGTTGATGATGGGGATATAGTGATAAGCAAAAAGTACATATGATACTTGCCTTTAAGAGGCCTATTACTTAGTGTGGGAGACAGATGTAAAAGAAATAATCACATCACATATAGTTACCCACTGTTAAATTCAAAGGTCCATTAAAAAGAACCCAAATATTCATCAAATGATGATAATAAATCTTGGGGTAGTTTTATTTGGATAGAATCTATTGGAGACCTTTTATTTTTCTCTTCTCCTTCTTGAACTTCTAAGACTTGAAAAATTGCTTTTTTGATGCTGTCCTATAAATCCTGTAAGCTTTTTTCATTCCTTTTCATTCTTTTTCTTTTTCTTCTGACTACGTATTCTCAAGTAAACTGTCTAAGTTCACAGAGTTTTTTCTTCTGCTAGACCTATTTTACTATTGATTCTCTCTGTTGCATTTTTTATTTTCTTCATTGTATTTTTTGGCTCTGGAATTTGTTTGATTTTCTAAACTTTAATCTCGCTGTTAAATTTCTTGTTCTAATCATTTATTGTTTCCTTCATTCATTGAATTGTTTCTCTGTATTTTATTGCAGTCCATTGAGCTTACTTAAAACAGTTGTTTTGAATTATTTGCCAGGTAGTTCATGCATCTCCATTTCTTTAGGGCTGATAACTGGTACTTTATTTTGTCTGTTTGATGCTGTCATGTTTCTTTGATTGCTTTTGATACTCTGGCTATGCACTGATGTATGTGCACTTAAAGAAGCAGGCATTTATTCCAGTCTTTGCAAACTAGTTTTGTCTGGGATGCTCTTTAACAGGAAACCTGTCTAGAGATTCTGTGAAGGCTGACTGGCAGGGTCCCTAAGCCTGGAACCACTGTGTCTATTGTGGTGCTGGGAAGTGCCTTAAATTCAGGAACGCTGCAACTAGCATAACGCTGGACAGGAATTTTATGGCCTCTGAGACTGGCATGGATATAATTATACATGTTTTAGGGGTACATGTAATATTTTGATTCCCTTTTACAATGCATAATGATCAAATCAAGTTAATTGGGATATCTATCAACTCAAACATTACTATTTTATTTGTATTGAGAACAATTCTTCCAGCTATTTTGAAATATATAATAAATTGTTGTTAACTAGAATTATCCTACTATACTACTACTGTTAGAACTTATTCCTTCTATTTTTGTACAGTTTAGCAAACTGCATCTTTTTTATTATTGTGCTGTAACCATGTAGTGTGATCTCTCACCTCATTTTCTTAGCTCCTGTGAAAGATTTTTTGCATGTAGGTATTGTTCAAGTTGATGTTTCTGTAGGAGGCAATCCCTGGAGAGTTCTATTCTGCCATATTATTTTTCTTCTCATCCATCAAGTAAGGAATGGATAAATAAAATGTGGTATGTCTGTACCATAACATATTATTCGGCTATAAAGAAGAGCAAAGTACTGATACATGCTGCAACATGGATGAGCCTTGAAAACATGGTAAGCAAAAGAAGCCAGACACAAAAGACCGCATGTTGTATGAGTCCATTAATATAAACTGTCCAGAATAGGCAAGCCAATAGAGACAGAAGACAGCTTAGTGGTTACCAGGGACTGGAGTGGTTGGTGGGAATGGGGAGTGACTGCTAATATAGGGTTTCTTTTTGGGGTGATGAAACTGTTTGAAAGTTTAACACAGTGATGATTGCAAATTTCTGTGAATGTACCAAAAAACATTGACTTGCACACTTTAAATGGTTGAATTATATAGTACACGAATTATATACTAATAAAGCTGTTATAGTTACAAAAAGGCCCATGAGAGCACATAAATAGGCAACCTGATCTATTCTTCAGAGCTAGAGAAGTAGGCTTCCCTGAAGAAGTGATGTCTAAATGGAGATCTTCAAGATGGGTAGGAATAATTTAGGTAAAAGGTGGTTGGGAGGATGGAAAAGAGTGTTCCCAACATAAGAAGGTCTGTGGAGCATAGAAAGAGTAGAGAGAATGCCAGGACAGCTGGAGCTTTGAGAGCAAGAAAAGGAGTGATGCAAGGTGGGCTGGAGAGGTCAAAAGGGTGACTACTTACTGCAGGCAGTCTCTGTTCCAGATGCAATATATGCAAGGTCTAATGTAATCTTCCTCATGCTCCCTTGAGGTAGCAACAGTTATAGTCAGGGACTAATAATGAAGGGCTACTTTTATAGATTATTTTTAATATATTTTTTCTTGGTTGTAAGATTGGAGAATAGTGAAGAGAACATGGGCAAGATGTGATTAGGTGTGTATTTTTAAAATCCCTCTGGCTGTTGTGTGAAGCAATGCTGGGACTGTAGAAGTCATAAACTTTAAGTCTTGTAAGAGGAAGCTACAGAAATGTCCCTTTACATTCTAATTTCTGCTATCTATCTTGTGTTGATTTTTGAAGAATCAGTGGATGGACAGCATGGAGAAATGACACTATTCAGAAAGCTAGGCACAGTGTCTTGCACATAATCTAAGAGCAATTCATCGAATGCATGAATCATAGCTCCTTTATTCAATCAATTTTAGATAAATTAGCTGTCTCCAGCAGGTTAGAGCATTGAGTCCCTCAGGCATCTTCCTGTAGATGTCATGTTAATGAGAAAAGATTTGTATCATTTGACTTTATTGACCTGAGTATCAGCAGGTAGTAAATAAAGTGTAGGGGTTCAAGAGATAGGTTTTTGAGTCAGACAAACCCCAATTCTGGAATTATAGAAGAGGCATTTGCCCTGAGCCAGGCCTAATGAGTCAGCAGCAGAAAAGAGTTCAAGGGATAATTCAGAGCATCACTACAACAGGGTCCCATAACGTTTCCTATCACTCAAAGGTCTCAGTCATTAAGCATGACATGTATCATAATTCATTGTGAGTATAGTCAATCCTTTGTATCCATGGGTTCCACTTTCATGGATTCAACCAACTGTGGATTGAAAATATTTGAAAAAATACATGGTTACACCTATGCTGAACATGTACACATCTTTTTCCTTGTGATTTTTCCTAAACAATACAGTATGACAGCTACTTACATAGCATTTACATTGTATTATGTATTATAAGTGATCCAGAGATGATTTATGGTATACAGGAGGATATACATAGGTTATATGCAAATGTGACAGCATTTTATATAAGGGACTTGAGCATCCACAGATTTTGACATCCTCAGGGGTCCTGGAAACTCTCCCCCACAGATACCAAGAGATGAATGTATAGCATGATGGCACTAGGTGAAGAGTGCTGTAATGGATAGAGAAGGCTCTCATCCTGACTTTTGAAAACAAAAGTCAGTAAAGACCCCAAAACATAAGTTTATAAAACTGCCTGTTAGTGAGGACAGCCACCTTCTCTTCATGCTGACAAGATGACTAATTTCACTAGCACCAGTGCCACCACCTCAGAGTGGGGCAGCAAGGTAGATAGAGGGTTACATTTGGAGGGTGTATTAGTTTTCTATTGCTGCTATAGGAAATTATCACAAACTTTGTGGCTTATAACAACAAAAATTTCATAAATATTATCTTATGGAGGTCAGAAGTCTGACATGGATCTCGCTGAACTAAAATCATGTATCAGCAGAGCTGCATTCATTTCTGGAGTCTCTAGGGAAGAGTAGATTTCCTTGCTTTTTCAGACTTCTAGAGACTGCACTGTCTGCATTTCTTGATTCATGGCTCTTTTCCTACATCTTTATAGCTGACGAAGTTGGGTTGAGTTCTTCCCAAGAGCAGTAATCTTTCTATTTCTCTCTTTTCTGCCTCTCTGTTCCACTGTTAAGGATCCTGTGATTGCACTGGGTCCACTCAGATAATCCATGAGAATCTTCCTATTTTAAGGTCAGCTGATTACTAACATTAATTCCATCTGCAACCTTATTTCCCCCTTGCCATGTAACATAACATATCCATTGTTTCCAGGGATAAGAAACATCTCTGGTGACCCCTTTTTCTGCCCACACAGAATGCAGAGTTTATAAAATGTTCATCATATCTACCCTTTTCTCTTTTCTTGGAGGCAAAAATTTGGCATGGGCTCCTCCACTCTCCTTCTAAAAGGTTGAAGATACTACGTATGTTTATTGCAGCACTATTCACAATAGCAAAGTCTTAGAACCAACCAAAATGCCCATCAGTGATAGACTGGATAAAGAAAATGTGGCATATATACATCATGGAATACTATGCAGCCATAAAAGAGAATGAGTTCATGTCCTTTGCAGGGACATGGGTGAAGCTGGAAATCATCGTCCTCAGCAAGCTAACACAGGAACAGAAAACCAAACATCGCATGTTCTCACTCATAAGTGGGAGTTGAACAATGAGAACACATGGACACAAGGGTGGAGAACATCGCACATGGGGGCCTGTTGCGGGGGCAGAGGAAAGGGGAGGGGGAGCATTAGGACAAATACCTAATGCATGTGGGGCTTAAAAGGTAGATGACGGGTTGATAGGTGCAGCAAACCACCATGGCGTATGTATACCTATGTAAAAAACCTGCACGTTCTGCACATGTATCCCAGAACTTAAAGTAAAAAGAAAAAAAAAAAGAAAAGAAAAAGAAAGATTGAGGGTGCTGAAACATTCTCTTCCAATTATTTGGGGACTGGTTATTATGTTCTGTCTGAATGTTGCTGGAAGGCTAGACTAGTAGAGTACTGAGGTTGCTAGAATGTAGAAAACGGTGGTGGAGAGATTGCATAGAGATACAAAAAGTTATGTGTATATGGGGGGAAAAGGGTCAGGAGAAGGCACCCCCTATTCTCATTATTTGGTATGAAAGAATATGTGAACTTTCCTTGGGTTGAGTAGAGACCTCAGAAGGTAGCCTGCTACTCCCTCTATATCCTATTGCCTAAGGGAGGGTAGCTTGTTGGGCTATGTATACTTGAGCAATAAAAGGTTATGGGTTGGACTATCCAGGAGAGGGCTGGTGGCGGGGTGAGAATTTGAGCCAGATGGGTCTCTCATGCCAGAAGAGTAATCACAAAGTATACCCCACAAGAGTTTGAAACCCTGCTAAGAGAGGAACTAACTTCCAGACAGCCTCAGTGAAGACCAAAAACCAGACCGAATGGGAATACCTCACTCAGAGCAATTACACTGGAGATAAGTTCTACTTTCCACCCAGCACTAATGTGTATACACCTAATAAAGGAGGCAGGTGCAGGGACGGACTGCATCCTTCCCTGCATATGAAACTGGGAGAGACATAGTTTATTTAGCTGTGGAAATGTTAATGAGGGTGCCAAAGGCTTTGATAGAGTACAGTCAGTAGCAGTTATTGGGAAAGATAAAATTATTTGATGTTTGAATCAATTCAAAATGTAGTCTTCTCTTAACTAAAATAATTATGATAATGATAGTTAACATTTATATAGCACACAGATGCTGTACATTAAGTGCTTTATATGTATTAATTTAGATAATCCTTAAAAATCCTATGAGTTAGGATTACATATCAGCAAAAAGAATAGAACTCTGTGAAATATTTTAAGAGATTTATTCTGAGCAAGTTATGAGTGACCAATTGCCAGTGACACAGCCCCAGGAGATCCTGGGAACATACACCCAAGGTCATCAGAGTACATGTTAGATTTATACATTTTGTGGAGACATAAGAAATCAATAAATATATGTAAGATGTTCAGTCTGGAAAGGCAGGACAACTGGTAGTGGGGGTGTCCAGGTCACTGAAGAAGCCCAAATTTTTGTTTTTTTCAACCAATTTATCTAAAGACCTGGAATCCATAGAAGAGAGTGTATGGGTTAAGACAAGGCATTGTGGAGACCAAGGTTCTTATTATACAGATAAAGTCTCCAGGTAGCAGGCTTAAAAAAATAGATTGTAAATGTTTCTTTTTTTCTTTTTTTTTGAGATGGAGTCTTGCTCTGTCACCCATGCGGGAGTGCAGTGGTGCAATCTTGGCTCACAGCAAGCTCCGCCTCCCAGGTTCACGCCATTCTCCTGCCTCAGACTCCCAGAGTAGCTGGGACTACAGACATCTGCCACCAAGTGTGGCTAATTTGTTGTATTTTTAGTTGAGACAGGGTTTCACCGTGTTAGCCAGGATTGTCTCGATCTCCTGATCTTGTGATCCACCCGCCTCGGCCTCCCAAAGTGCTGGGATTACAGGCCTTAGCCACCGCACTCGGCCAAAAAAATAGATTGTAAATGTTTCTTATCAGACTTAAAAAGGTGCCAGACTCTTAATTAATTCTCTCCTGGATCAAGGAAAAGACTGGAAAAGGAGGGGGATTCTCTACAGAAAGTAGATTTTCCCAGGAGGAGATAGCTTTTCAGGACCATTTGAAAATATGTCAAAGAAATATATATTAGGGTAAAATACTTTAATTTCTTTCATTGCCTGCTATCTGTCATGTGATGCTAGATAAGAATCAGTCTGGAATGTGGTATCTTAGTGCTACAAAATGTCTTAAGGTCTCTGTTTTAATGTTAATGCTGGTCAGTTGTGCCTGAATTCCAAAGGGAGGCAGATATAATGAGGCATGTTTGGCCCCCACTTCCTGTCCTAGCCTGAACTCATTTTTCAGGTTAACTTTGGAATGCCCTTGGCCAAGAGGAAGTGCCCATTCTGACAGTTGCAGGGCTTAGAATTTTACTTTTGGTTTACTCGAGGCACAAAAAGAGTAAATAACATGTCCAGCACCATACAGATATAGGTGGTAGAACTGAAATTTGAACCTGGGAAATTAAGCTGAAATATTAATATTTTCAAAGAATTCAGTTTTTAAAAAACATCAGAGTACATTTATGTGTAATTAGTATAAAAATGCTTTTTCAAGTCACTAGAATTATGTTCTGCCATTTGGATTCATTAATTCAGCAGACATTTATTACGAGCCCAGCATGTTTAAAGAATGGCTGGATTACAGTAAGCAAGAGAGAGAACTGTAGAAGCTAAAGGAAGAGCGGTAATGGACCAGCTTATGCAATGTCTTGGTTTCTGTATGGACTTAAGTTTCATTCTCAATAAGATGGGGAGCCTTGGGAAGGTATTTAGTAGAGGAGTGTTATGACTTGACTTATGCTGTAAAAGAATTATGTGTTACATTTAAAATAAGTTAGGGGACAATGGGAGGACAATGAAAAAAGCATGGCCAGTTAGGAAGCTGTTGTAAGAGTGCATGAAAGAGATAGTGATAGCTGCACAAGTGGGTAGCAGAGGAGGGGATGAGACACGGATAGATTCTGGATATATTTTGAAGGTGGAGCTAGTATGATTAATGCATGGATTGGTTCTGAGATCTGATACAGAGGAAAGAAGTTACTGCTAATTCTGAGAGTTACTTATAAACTGAAGCTCATAGCATCAGCCCCACAGCCTTTACTGGTTGAGGCTGTCCTCATTATTATAATGCTTGTAAAATGTAGTTTTATTGTGTTTAAAAAACTACTTATGCAAATTTTTTTTCATAAATGAGAGGACAAAGATAGAGTTCGAGTGAGTGGAAATGAGCTTTGTGACAATATCCCATAGGAGTATGCTCTTCATGTGAATGTTGTATTCACGTCATAGTGGAAAACCTCTGATGTGAGTACCTCTGTTCTGGAGGCTTGTTATGGGTTGAATTGTGCCCCCTAATAAAAGATATATTGATGTCCTAACCCCCAGTGCTGTAGACTGTGAAAGAGGTTATCTAGTTAAGATGAGGTCATTAGGGTGGGTCCTAATCAATATGACTGGTATACTTATAAAAAGAGAAAATTTGGACACAGACATGCACACAGGGAGAACACCATATGAACATGAAGGAGAGATCTGGGTGATGATGCCAATGCGAACCACCAGAAGCTGGGAGAGAGGCATGGGATAGCCCTCATAGCCCTCTGAAGGAATCCACCTGGCCAACACCTTGATCTCGGACACCTCACCTTCAGAATTGTGAGGCAATACATTTCTTTTGTTTAAGCCACCCAGTTTGCTATACTCTGTTATGGCAGCCCTAGCAAACTAACACAAGCTTTCTGAGCAAAGACTTACAAAAGTCACAATCGACTGTGATGGACAACTGGCAAAAACATTGGGAGGTACCATCACTACATCACCTAGTACAGTGTCGGGCACACAGTAAATCCTCAATGAACATTTGTTGCCTGACAGAATGTCTAATTTATGTAAATACCTAATACATAATAAATATTCAACAAATACTTTCTTTCTCCCTTAGCTTGAGCAATGAAAACAAATGCAAACTGTCATAGGTTTTTTGAGATCTTGCAGAGGAAATCACGTATTCTAGTGTAGACCAGTCAGTTCTTGCTGCCCCGAAGCATTCTGGTTTTCTCCTAAACCATATCACTGCATCAAGATTCTATAATGCAGGGTAATATTAGTAGCTTTTAGGAAGTCAAAAGCCAATCCTCTATCTTCATGGACCATGATAATGAGAAGACAAGAGAAGGCAGAAATGAAAAATAAAAATCCTAGCAACATAATTATATTATATTCCTTTAAAAATTACAATTAAGGGCTGGATCTACCCAGACATGTTACATTAAAAATAGTTTAAGTTTAGAACATATTCTGTAGAAAAACCAGGTTTCCTTATGACTTCCAATCAATTAGTACGTTCCTTCTTTATTAATTCATCTGTAAGAATGAGATGAACATTTGAGACACTTTCATTGTTTTGCCCTCTCTCTTATTTTGAATTTTATTTAACAAGATTTCATTGCTTAGACACAAACTATTCCTGACAGTTTTTCAGTCTGTGCTTTTCATCACTCAGTGGGTCTTAACTGGTGAGAATGCTATCTGATGTTCTAGGTGATGATGTAATTGATAACCTTTGTAAAATCTTTACAGTGTTTCTTTGGAACAGCATGAAGGAAGCATGCAAATAGGAAAGTTTCAAACAGCAATAGACCAGAAGGAGCAGACCGCCATGTTTCTTTATGATGGCAGTAATAAAATATATGCCAGTTCCAGTGGGCTGAATAAATCTTTGCTCTGAGATGGTGGTGGGGTGTCAGGCACAGTGTGTAACATCCTGTCCCAGGTTTTCCCAGTAACCTGATGCCTTCTCTTTGAGAGTAGTATTGTACTAGCATGCAGAAAATGATTGGCTGCCCAAGTTATTCATCAATAAAAGCAGCTGGCTGCAACAAATCTAAGTAGCTAAGATTTCATCATTATTTATGAGGCAGGCCAGAGAGGAGAAGAACTAAAAGTGCAATAGCAAACACAATCTTTCTCCTGAGAGAACGGCTGACTGGGAGAGAAATTCTAAAAGAGAAAGAAGCCAGCGTCACATTTATTTTCATGTCATCATCTTCTTAATCTTATAGATAGTAAATAATATAAAACCATTATCATAATACAGTCCTTGCAAGTTCCTCCTGAAGCAAGTTTATCCATTATGATCGCTGGTCTAATTAGTTGGCTGATTTAGAAAAAAGGATTCTTACTGACTTCCAGTAATTGAGAATAGTCGTGGATAACCAAATATTGAATAACATTTTTTATTTATCTTAATTCCATTGATAGGGATAAGAGTTAATATATGGTAGCTGGCTTACAATAGACCCTAACATCTGCTGGGGGAGACTGGGGGAGAATTCTGTCCCCTGGCAGTGGATTCCATATGGAGGGGTCTCTATTAGAGTGCTCTTGACCTCTTCCTCACTCCGTCTTTCATGCTTTCCCAGGAAGTTGAGTAGTTTGATGGGTGAGTTTAGGAGAAGTGTCTAAGCATGCATGGCTAAACGCTTGTCTTTCTTTTCGGTCTTTGGGAGGAACTCTGCCAGCAGGAGCATTCCTTCTGTGCTTCTTCTTTCTGCCATATAATAGGAGCAGGCCTCCAAGGGAGAAGGCCCGCCGGTATTGTCCAGAATTACCAGTAGCTATGATTGGGCAAGTCTGTCTAAATGAGAGGCTGAAGCATCAGTGAGCCTAATTGTCTTGAAAACAGCATTTTATTTATCCAACATCAGATTTATCGGTGTATTAGTCTGTTTTCACACGGCTATGAAAAAATACCTGAGATTACACAATTTAGAAAGGAAAGAAGTTTAATTGACTCACAGTTCCACATGGCTGGGGAAGCCTCAGGAAACTTACAATCATGATGGAAGGCAAAGGGGTAGCAAGAACCTTCTTCACATGGCAGCAGGAGAGAGAAGTGCCAGCAGGAGAAGTGCCAGACACATAAAACCATCAGATCAGCCGGGCATGGTGGCTCACACCTGTAATCCCAGCACTTTGGGAGGCTGAGGTGGGTAGACCACTTGAGGTCAGGAGTTTGAGACTAGCCTGGTCAACATGGTGAAACCCCGTCTCTACTAAAAGTACAAAAATTAGCCAGATGTGGTGGTGTGTGCCTGTAATTTCAGCTACTTGGGAGGCTGAGGCAGGAGAATCACTTGAACCTAGGAGGCAGAGGTTGTAGTGAGCTGAGATCACACCACTGCACCCCAGCCTTGGTGACAGAGTGAGACCTTGTTTCAAAACCAAACCAGACCAGACCAGACCATCAGATCTCATGCTAACTCACTGTCATGGGAAAAGCAAAGGGGAAACCACCCTCATAATTCAATCACTTTCTTCTCTCGACACATGGGGATTACAATTTGAGATTTGGGCGGGGACGCAAACCCTAACCATATCAGTAGGTAATAAAGCTAATATTTTAATCTTTCTTGGCTTCACTCCTGCATTTATCTCGGAAATGGACGTGAATTTTGGTGGGGAAAATAAAGAGATACTATTTATTGTTATTATCCTCCTTATTAAAACTCCAACATCATATATGAAAATGATATATATACTCTGGCCATAGAAGGATATAGTTGGAAGAAATTCTTTTATTTATTACAAACACATTTAGTGTAAATAATACATGTTTATTATAGAAAAATTAGATAAGCAAAATAAATAAAAAAAGAAAACTGTTCATACTTTCACCCCTCAGAGATATTTTTCACCTTTTCTTTCTCTTCTCTCTCTCTCTTTTTTTTGAGATGGAGTCTCACTCTCTCACCCAGGCTGGAGTGCAGTGGTATAATCTCGGCTCACTGCAACCTCCGCCTCCCAGGTTCAGGAGATTCTCCTGCATCAGCCTCCCAAGCAACTGGGATTACAGGTGCACACCAACACACCTGGCTAATTTTTGTATGTTTAGTAGAGACAGAATTTAACCATGTTGACCAGGCTGGTCTCGAACTTGTGACCTCAAGTGATCTGCCTGCCTTGGCCTCCCAAAGTGCTGGGATTACAGGCATGAACCACCATGTGGGGCCTTTTTCACTTTTTCTTTACGTTTACAGATTGTTCTCCTTCTTGTATCTTTTCTTCCTCCTTCCCTTTTTATACTATCCCCTTTATTTTCCTCTTCTCTTTTCATTTTTGTGTCTCTTTATTGCTTCTCAGAGGTGTATATAAATGGAATGGCAAAATGCTGGTGTTGGAGACATTCCCTTTGTGTTTCAGTCCAAACCCTGGGTTGGTTGTTACTCTTGATGGCATTGGAAGAGTGGATGTGTGGTGTACTTGGCAAAAAAATAAGAGAAGTAGGTAGATGGGTTTTGGTTTGTACAGAATTTAGAATATGTCAGTTATACAGTCCTCTGTATCCCATTGTCTCTTGCCCCTATTTCTCTTTGGTTGACCCAGGTGTCATAGGGATACAGGGGCTATTTGGCAGTTGTCACCATTGCAAGAACACTTCTGAGGCTTAGTAACCTGCGTGGTATAGCAGAAGTCCATTATTATTATTGCCAAGCTTTCATTCACTTTTCTTCTTGTAATAGCACTCTGGTCTACCCCAGAGGAATAATCCACTTCTTAGTCCTCAACCATGAGCTTCAAGTAGAGTTGACTCCACTCCAAAGCTCTAGATGTGTCCATGTGATCATTCTATCTACATTAAGAGAATTATGTTGCCTTAGACATTTTTCAGAATAATCTGATTATTTTAGAAAGGAACATATGGCCTCATATGAGCCAATGAAACTTACAGAAATGTTTGCTTAGACTTACACCTACTGGGACGGAGGCCTGGAGAATGGCTGTCCATCTCACCACCATGAGGAGCCTGCAAAGGAAGTGTGTGAATGAGCAGAGTTGAGAATGACATGATTTGAAATCCTGAATCCAGGCACAGTTTTACTACTGGAGTTTTCAGTTAAGTGACCCAGTAATTTTCTATTTTTGCTTAAAACGTTTATTTTTGTCTGTAAACCAAAAGGATCATAATAAGGTGAGCATGAGCTGTAGAATTGACATGTCTGCCAGCTGACTACAAGTGACCCAGCTTCTTGGCTTACAGTGGCCTGCATTGTAGCATTACAATTGTCTGCAATCCATGTGAGGTTAAATACACCTTTTCTCAAGGCTTAGTTTATGAGATTTACAGTTGAATTGGATGAAAATACAATATTTAGCTATTCAAGTTGGCAGCAAAGACATTTGGTTTGAGCAGCAAGCGGTGCCAATGTCAGAATTAATATAATGGTTCCATGTCAAAACAATAACAGGGCAAATCACCTGGAAGGGCAATTCAGTCACTTAGGCCTGATCGCCACTGGCAAATGGAGCAGTAAGCCACCTGCCTTCCTTTGCTAGACACAGGCTTGGATGAAGCTAAGCTGCCCAGCAATTTAGGTTTAGAAAATGGCTTTGGGAAATCACTGCTGTTTAAATGGCAAAAATGCTCTTATAAGGGTTTTCTAAGAAGAATACTTCTGGGTGGCTGGCAAGATGGCCGAATAGGAACAGCCCTGGTCTGCAGCAACCAGCAAGATCAACACGGAAGGTGGGTGATTTCTGCATTTCCAACTGAGGTACCTGGCTCATCTCATTAGGACTGGTTAGACAGTGGGTGCAGCCCATGGAGGGTGAGCCGAAGCAGGCTGGGGTGTCGCTTCATCCAGGAAGCGCAGGAAGCGCGAGGGGTTGGGGAACTCCCTCCCCTAGCCAAGGGAATCCATAATGGAAGTCTCCTGAAGCTTTCTCGTGTTGGGAATAAAGAAGATGAAGCCTTGTTTGGAAAAAGTTGGAAAGGCTGTGAGCTCAAGTTAGGAAAGGGGGGTTATCATTTATTTATTTCTTCCATCAATTGGAATATTTATTCAATGCATTCTAAATGCTGGGCACTGGGGTTTCACAGTGGTCTGTAGAGCTGTGCTTCTGCTCACATGAAGTCCAGGAGACAGGAAGACAATAAACGTGTAAATAATTTTTAGTGGATAAAATGGGAATATAAATAGATAAAATTTAAAACAGTGTTCTGAGTTCAAGAGTTATAAGGAGAGGGTTCTCCTTTTATGAAAGACTTCCATGATGGGGGTGACACTGTAACTGAAACCTGGAGATGAGAAGGAGCCAGCTGTACCAAGAGTTCAGGACAAGCATCCTAGCCAGAGGGACGAGCACATGCAAAAGTGAGTGGGACAAGAGTGAGGGACATTCAAGGGTGTGAAAGCAAACCAGAGTAGCTGGAGCATAGTAGCAGAAGGAAAGCACTGCATGAGATGAGGTTGCAAGAAAGTCAGGGGCCCGATCAGTCATGTGTGTGAGGACTTCAGAAAGGAGTTTGAATTTCATTCTAATAACAGTGCAAAGCCATTGGATGTTTGCTGATCCTTGATGCTTTTTGGTGCTTTGAGAGAAAACATGTAATTTTCAGAGGCAGGTACACCAGTTTCTCTTTAAAAGCTTTGGCTTATGGGTGACATTTTAACTTTGGATGTCTAATTGTTTCCAAAATGAGTCTTTTTCAAAACGTAAAATCAATGCTTTTTGAGCTTTCTTTTTGACTAAAAATTGCTTATATTTTACTTTCACAACATGATGTTTTGATGTACATATACATAATGAAAAGATTATGACAGTCAGTAAATTAATATATCCATCTCTTCTTATAGTTACTTTTTTCGGTGAGAGCACTTGAAATCTACTTTCATGGGGGAATTTCTAGCACTCTCACAGTACTATTAACTGTAGTACTTATGCTGTACATTAAATGTCTAGACTTACTCATTGTACGTAACTATAACTTTATACTCTTTGACCAACATCTCCTCATTTGTTCTACCTCCCTAACCCTGGTAACCACCGTTCTCTCAGCTTGTGTCTATTTAACTTTTGTAGATTTTACACATAAATGAGATCATGCAGTATTTTTCTTCTTGTGTCTGGCTTACTTCACTTACCAAAATGAATCTTTAGTGACAGTGTAGAGAAAAGGCGGTGGACTAAAATCTAAGCTGTCTGCATTTTTGCCTAGGTTCTGCTGTTGATTACTGTGCAACCATAAGCAACTTCTTACTCCTCTCTGGACCTCAGTTTCTCATCTGGAAACTTTAAGGTTGAGCAGGATGTTGCATTTATCATGACTTTTTATTGAAATTGACAGAAACATGGTTCAAAATGGCTTAAACTGAAAGAAATGTATTCATTCATCTATCCGAACAATCCAAGGGCAGTGGCTCCAGTTATGTGTGGATCCAGGAGCTCACATTTAGTCACCAGGAATCTGATTCTCCATTTCTTGGCTCTTTATTGACTTCACTCTCCAGGAGGTCCCGTCTATGGGTGGTTCCCCACAGTTCTTGGCTAGCATCATTCCAATCATTAGAAATCCTTGTACAAAAGGATATTTCTCTCCTAAACGGCGATATCAAAAGTTCCAGAATTGCATGCTGACTTGGAGCACATGACCATGGCTGTGGCCAGGGTATGAGGATAAGATCATTGGCCAAGCCTGGATCATGTGCCCACCCCTCGAGTCAGCATGAGCCACATTAACAAAGAATGGTGATGGTGTGATTTCCCACGTGAAAAGGGAAGAACAGGAAATGGATTCTGAATAGGCAAACGGGAAATGTCCATGAATGCTCTTTCGGGCTTTAATAGTCCCATAAATCCTGAGATAAAGAGTCAGTTCTTTGAAACCTCTTCCTTGTTGAAATTAGTCATTGGCTCCAGAAGAAAACTCCACTTTGGCCTAAAGTACCAGAATTATGTATTTATTTTGTTTAAATTTATGGTATAATCACCCATCTTCTCCTTCCATTTTTTTCTGTGTCTGTAAACTCTGTTAACACACATCTAGATTTTATCCTATGGTTCTTTTTCATGATTTATAAAACTTGTGTGTACATTTGAAGCATTTTGCCTCAGTGCAAATGCTTACTCACCTACTCTGGTACCTTTTCCCACAAAGAACATGAAGACAATCTTTTAACCGAATCTGTCTTTATTTCCTTGCCTACATTCCTGCCCTTATTCATGTTATTGCCACCAAATTTTGACTCTGGATATTTGCATAGCCAGGAAGGCAATGGGTGCACCAAAGCAAACCACTTCAAATGTGCACACACATTTTATGAATCATGAAAATGAACCATAGTAGATCATCTAGATGTACATTAACTGAGTTTAGATACACAGAGCAAAAATTGAAGGAGAGATTGATGTTTATGCCATAAATTTATGCAAAATAAATATACAATCCTGGTATTTTAGGTGAAACTGGAGTTTTTTTCTGGAGTCAAGTACTAATTTCAACAAGGAAGAGGTTGTAACAGACTGACATCATTACAGGATTTATGGGATTATGAAAGCCCAATGTATATTTCCTTAAGTTCTTGCTTTTACATGAAGTATTTGGCACTTGCTAGTCAGCCTTTCTGATTTTCACTTAATGCCACAAGCCATCTTTTGCCACTAGATTCTGGTTCATTACTAATTACCTGAAATGCATGACTTTAAAAAAATGAGATCTAATCCCCAAACTATAAAATTTGCCATTGTACATACAATTCAGTGGGAGTGTGTGTGCAAGGTTAAACAACCATCACCACTATCTAATTCCAGAACACTTTCATCATCCTAAAAAGAAAACCTGTACCCATTAGTGGTCACCTCCTATTTGCCCCTCCAAAATGCATGACTTTCATCTCTGAAGTTAGGTCCTTAAGGGCAGTGGCTGAGACCTATACTTTTTTTTGACTTATACCTTTTTATATGTCTCTCACAGAAGTCTAGCCTAATTCTGGGGCCATAAGAGGCATTCATGCAAATGTATTGAATTTAAATCTTTTTATGTTGATGGTGGTCTCAGTTCAAGGTGAGAGGCTATGTGATAGTGGAAAGAATACTGAGCAGTGAGTTAGTTTTAGTTTTTCTTTTTGCCTGACACCAGCTGAGACTTTAGGTAATGCACTCCCTTTCTTTTTGTCTAAAAAATTGTCCTAATTGTCCTCTGTCAAGGAGACGCATGGACTCAATGACTTATATAGTGCCTTCCTGTTCAAACTGGCACCTAGCACTGTTAATTTTGAAGTCAAAACTCACTTAAGGCATAAGACAATTTATTGAATGAAAACAGCAGGATTTCTTTCCATTTTCACTGGTGTATCTAGAATACATGAAATAATAAAGCCCCTGTCTGGGAGCCGTGCTTAGGGGATGTAATGTGATCTTGCTCATTCTTGTCTGCACTCACTTGAACCAAGATGGCATGCACCAATACAGAAAAAAAAAAGGAAGAAAAAAGTGCTGCTCTTGGTCAAGGGCC
This sequence comes from Hylobates moloch, assembly GCF_009828535.3. NCBI lineage: Eukaryota > Metazoa > Chordata > Mammalia > Primates > Hylobatidae > Hylobates > Hylobates moloch. Next base: position 122,663,929 of record NW_026652281.1, on the reverse strand, counting down.
CAACTTTCACCTTAGTTATTTTATTGGAAGTTAATATGTATTTGCATTCAAAGAATTTTCTCTGGAAATTATGAGTCAAAATACTAAGTAGAAGTCATGGTACAGAAAGACAAAAATATTCAGATTGTGTGTTGTACTTTATTCATAACTTGGAGGCTAAATATCTTTCCCTTTCCACCTAACAAATCTTTGTGGCATGCAGTTTCAATCATTTTGTAGCTTACCCAGGGCCTAGTGTCTTCAAGAACATTTTAGGAAAAAAAAAAAAAAGTGAAACAGTCCTATTTTTCATGATTCCCAAATGAGTGGTTCAACGTCATGGAAATGAGGTCAGGATGGTAAACAGACAGCTGTTCTGTATTTCTCCTTCCAGGGAGATGAAGGTCAAAGACGCCTTCCTTCTGCTTATAGGTCCCTCCCAAATGGATTGTAAACAAGTGTGCATTACAGCTCTAACTGCACTGGGAAAGAAGAGAGGCATTTTGGAACAGCCTTTAGAAGTGTTGAACATACATGTCTTTGATTCTGTTTTCTCATCTCTTTGCAGTGTCTTTCTTTCACAACGTGAAGCCATTGATTGAATGAAGTTGGAATAACTTTTGACATATCTAACCAAAATAGATAGCAAAGGGAATGGTTGCTAAGCACAGCTCCACTGGGTTCCCTGGCTGACAGGCTGTATTAGCGTGCCAGACTTTGCAGAAGCAAGTTCTTAGTTATTGGCAGTTGGTTGTTTAAAGCTGTTAAAAGCCTCTCAGGTAATAGTGGGTCAGCAGCACATGTGATATTAAGGATAAATTACTTAATATTACCAGTTAAAAGCCTTCCTAACAGGATATAAGCTGCTTAAGGGCATTACTTGTTCAAACATATATTGAGCAAACATTATTATTGAGCACCTACTATGTGTTGGGTAAGTGATAGGTTCTGAGGATATAATAATGAAGCTACAGTTTCTGTTTTTGCGGCACTTGAGCTTAGTGGTTGAGAGAGAGGGGAGAATAAGTATGATGGAACAACACTTATTAGTACAGACAGTCCTCAACTTACAATGGTTCCACTTGTGATCTCTGATTTTACAACGGTGCAAAAGTGACATGTTCAGTAGAAGCTGTACTTCGAGTACCCGTATAATCATCCTGTTTTTCACTTTCAGGACAGTATTCAATAAATTACATGAGATATTCAACACTTTGCTGTAAAATAGGCTTTGTGTTAGATGATTTGCCTAACTGTAGACTAATGTAAGTGTTCCGAGCATGTTTAAGGTAGGCTAGGCTAAGCTATGTTTGGTAGGTTAGATGTATTAAATGCATCTTATAATGGGTTTATTGGAACATGACCCCACCATAAGTCGAGGATCATCTGTATGTTAGTGTCTTTCTTCTCCTATACAGTAAAGAGGGTATTCTTTTTCTTTTTCTTTCTTTTTTTTTTTTTTACCTCTTTTTACCAAGGAAAATATATTCAGTATCTTCTCTTTCCATTCCCCTTGAGAAATGTTCCACATTGACTGCTTGTTTTTTGGGGTTGGTGATGCAGAATTGGGAAAAAGAGAAGAGGTAGACAAAACAGGAGAAGCAAGAAGATAGGCTAAGAAAGACAAAAGGCTCTCATGCTGGGCACTCGTGCTAGAGCCAGACTTTTCCTAGAAATAAGGAGGAGGGGGGCAATAGAGGAGTTATGGGATAAGAAAGAAGTGGATGAAAGTGGAAAGATGATTTTACGACGCATTGCTGTAGATTTTGTTTATACATGTGTTTTGTTTATACATGTGTATGTGCACATATATGAAACATATTTTAAACAAAAAAGACTACAGTATGTATTTTTGATGTTCTGCAGCCTTTTAAGCTTAGTATAACAGAATATTTTCAGGTCAGTAGACACATATCTATCTTTTTCTTTTTTTTATTAGTCCCATAGCATTTTACTTAATGTAGATACCCTAATTTATAAAATCATTTCTCTTTTGATGGACACTTATTACAGTATTTCCCAAAACGCTTTTTTTTTTTTTTCTTTTTGAGACAAAGTCTCGCTCAGTCGCCCAGGCTGGAGTGCAGTGGTGCGATCTCGGCTCACTGCCAGCTCTGCCTCCCAGGTTCATGCCATTCTCCTGCCTCAGCCTCCCGAGTAGCTGGAACTACAGGCGCCTGCCACTATACCCGGTTAATTTTTTTGTATTTTTAGTAGAGACAGGGTTTCACCATGTTAGCCAGATTGATGGTCTCGATCTCCTGACCTTGTGATCCTCCCGTCTCGGCCTCTCAAAGTGCTGGGATTACAGGCATGAGCCACCACGCCCGGCCCCAAAACACTTTTTTGCGTATATTTATTTTCACAGTTGTGCAAACATTTTTATAGAATAGATTCTTAGAAGTTGGTTTGCTGGATTATAGAAAATGCGCATCATATCTTTTTCATAGATTTTGCCAAATTGCCCTCTAAAAATGTGCCAAGTCTATTAAAAGGTTTGAGGATGAATGCTTTTCATATTTTCATTTGCTCTGTCTTCAAAGTCAAGAGCTGCAATGTCACTGGTGAGTCTGCCTCGAAATCCTCAGACTCTTCAGTTTTTTAAAGATAAGCATGATAGTCTTGCAAAGCCAGATTCACTGCTTTATGGAAGAGTAGCTCTTATGGGTATGCTCCAAGGCATGGCTTGAAAATGGAAGCCTTAAAGCTTTTGACTCTCAGACATACTTCTAAAGCCAATTCTAAAGCTGCTTGGAGACTTCTGAGTGTCACGTAAGGTGAGTTCACTTTAGCTGTCAGCATTTCTTAGAGCAAATTGTATCTACAGAGTTATCAGCTTCATTCAACAGCCTTCATTGTGGAATTTTTAGTCTTCCCACAGGAGACATTTAGCTAATAAGAAGGTTATCCATGCACATATGTGTATCTGTCAAATCACTGGTAATGAACCATTTGGTTCATGGGTATAACAACAACGAAGTTTCATATTCCCCCTTCAACAACCTCTACAAATATCTCAGTTCTGTAAAATATATTTTCTGATTAATTATCGAGTGCATCCTTCAGTTCTGTACTAATGACTTTCAGATACGTTATCTCATTTCTTTTAAACAACTTTATGAGCCAGGTTTTAATAGTCCCATTAAGAACAGAAACCAAATGTCAGGGAGTTTAACAGCCACACATCTAGGTCAGTATTCGAAACCAGATTTATCTGATTCTATACTGTTAAAAACTATAACTTAGTGCTCATTAAATGACATGACATTAAATAATTTCATTTCTTGATCTATTTAGGGACCTCTGATTCTATTTTATAAGAAGCTTCTCCCATTTTACTTTTGTTCTCACAGACTTTTTTTCTGATCTCGTTTTGTAGCCAAGTCAAGAACCAACTTCATCAATAAGCATTTCGGTCCCAAATTTTATAAAGAAAGGGCATACTATAGTAGATAAAAGTATAGAGTCAGCCTCTCTGGGTTCAAACTTTGGTGCTGCCATTTACTAAGTGTTGACCTTGGGCAGGCCTCAGTTTTCTCATTTGTAAGATTGGTACAGTTAGCTTGCTTACCTCATTGGATCAGTGTGAGAATTAAAATGAAATAGTGCCTTCAAGCATTTAGACAGTTACCTGGCACGTACTAAGTATAGATTAAGATCTGACTCCCCTGCAGCTATTCCTTTCTACTGTTTCCCATCTTGCTCCACCAGCAGCATCTCCTCTGGTGTTCTGTCTGGCTCCTTGACAACCCCGGTCATTCACTTCATTCTCACTCAATTATCTGTATCCTCACCCAGACATTTTCTCTTAGTCAGAAGTCTTGTTACAGTCCTGCTCTGGCTCCTGACCCAGATTGCCTGTCATGTGGATTGTCATCTGTTTGTCATTAGATTGCTATTTTACCTCAAGTTTCTAAATGATTTTGGTCCATAACCTAACCAAGTCCCAACTAGCTCAAGCTCTCTGTTGCCTCTACCTCATTCATATCAGTATCTTTCATAAGCATGCCTGACTTTTCCATCTTCTACTTTCCTCATCTGGTCTCCAGCTTGGGAAAACTTATGCTTTGGTTAATAAAAATTTGGTTGTCAAGCACTGTTTCTGATTTTTTTCTTATCAATTTTAGTCATTCGAAATTTATTTGACAAGTATTTCAGAGAACTCACTATATATCAGGTACAGTGCTGGGTGTTGGGGACATACTGGTGAACAAAACAGACACTGGGTAGCCTACTGGGTAATTATTAGATGGTTAGATTATCACACAACTTTAAAGTTGCAATCGTGATAAGTGCTAAAAAGTTAAGTCACATGGTGTCATGACAATTTACACTAGAGGTATTGGGCCTTGTCAGAGAGATCAGAAAAGTCTTCCCTGAAAAAAAAAAATGCCTGAGACGAGGTCCAGAGGATGACCAGGAGGAGTTACCTAGGCATATAGGGAGAGAGGAGTGTTAGAGACTGAGGAAGTGCATTCACAGAGGTGCTGTGGTGAAAAGAAGCATGGGAAGTGTTATCTCCTGGGAGAAGGCCAGTGACGGTTGAATAGAGAATACAAGGTTCAAGACAAGAGTAGGGTCAGATGAGACCACATTGGGCCTTGTTGGCTCTGTTGAGGATTTTGATCTTTACACCAAATGCAATGGCAAACCATTGGATGATGGTTGGTGTGGCGATAGGGTACTGGGGATATGATCAGATTTTCAGATGTGTTTTGGAGATATCTACCTGGGCAGGACAAAGAGTGGGTTATGGGTAGACCAGAATGTACCTGCGGCAGGGACTTAGGTAGCTTAATCTAGGATAACAGATAACTGTTATGGAAAGAAATAAATAGCACTGAGAGATACCAGAGCTGAAATCAGTAATTTTTGGTGATATTGGATGTGAGAGATGAGGGAGTGAAATGACATCAAGATTTCTGGCTCACACAACTGGCCAGAAAGTGATTCCCTTTTACTGCGATGGGGAAGAAGAATGGAATTGCATGTGCGTAATTTATTCAATTACACATTAGATGCTCCACATAAGGCTCTTATAATCTCTGACACTCTGACAGGAGAAAACCAATCAAACTAGTTTGAGTAAAAGTTTTCTTTTTTTTTTTTTTTTTTTGGAGATAGAGTCTCGCTCTGTTGCTCAGGCTGGAGTGCAGTGGTGTGATCTTGGCTCACTGCAATCTCCGCCTCCCGGCCTTAAGCAATTCTCCTGCCTCAGCCTCCAGAGTAACTGGGACTACAGGTGCATGCCACCACATCTGGCTAATTTTTTGTATTTTAGTAGAGACGGGGTTTCACTGTGTTGCCCAGGCTGGTCTTGAACTCCTGAGCTCAGGCAATCGGCTTCCCAAAGTTCTATGATTACAGGCATGAGCCACCATGCCTGGCCTGAGTACAAGTTTTAATGTAAGGATATAGGGAATCTCTTGGAAGCAGTGGCAGTAGGGCCTTGGGGAAACTAGAAAGTTATCAGGAACTAAGACCTTTTTCCCTGACTCTAAAGGACTGCTTCTCTCTGTGAGTTTCCTCCATCCTTCTCTTTTCCTTGATTTGATACTCCTGCTGGCTCCCTTTGCATGTGGCTCACCACAGCCACTAACCAAAAATCTACTCCTAATTGATCAGCTTCAGTATTCATCACCAACCACCTACAGTTTCTGTGTCCTATTTCAAATTATTGATACACAGAGATAATTGTTGGTCAGCTGTTCAGTTGTATTCTTGGTCCAATCAGCTGGGCTGTGTGATAATGCTACCCCAAATCTAGGGGTTATGAACAGGGAAGACAATAATACTCAACTGTAGTAAAACTACTTTAGGATAGGAAAAATGTTATATGTATTGACATTGTTTGAAGTGACTAGCAAATAACTGGCATTTAGTAGATGCTCAATAAGTACTCTGTCCTTGTTGAGTCACTGGAGATCTTTAAATACTTTTGAACTGCTGAGATACATCAGAATCTCCCGTGACATTTTTTAAAAATTCAGAGTTCAAGGTATGCCTTCAGAGAAGGAGATCAGTGATCTAAAAGGAACCTCAGGAATATGCATTTCTAAAAAAAGGGACCTAACCTAAATTTGATACAAGTAGTTCATGGGTCACACTTTGTTGGACACTGCTCTAATGCTTCAATAATCACGCCCAGAAATCTCTATTGTAAACTCTAGACACTGAGCTCCTTCTGGATCTTCTGAAATTCTATTTATCTATTTACATATTGGGACAAATATTTATCTCTTTCTTATATCCAAAGGTGGATTTGAAGGTTAACAAGGTAACTTTGGAAATAAGCTTTGACCTCTCTTTTCCAGAGCCATAATAAATATGAAAGATAGTGTTAATATATATATGGACAGCTTCTATATTCCTTGAATTGCCTAAAACTCTTCTTAGCATTCACTATTTCCTGATGATGACCCATGAATGAATAAGACCTCATCAGTGTTTTATTGTCTGCTTTCAGGAACTGGAAATGTAACTGTTAAATCACTGCTACTTGTTCTGAGTAAAGTTCTTACAAGGGGAATAGAGGAGAAGTTCTTGAAAAGTCAAACAAAACGCTGTCTGTAACTGCCTGGCTTTTCAAAAACAAGCCTTTCTGATTATAAAAGATCCATTTTGAGGAGTGCCAGCCAACAACACAGCCCTATTACACACATTGTGTGGTTACAACATGGTCTGACACTAAGGTCGGTGGAATTTCAAAGTGAGGGAAGCCTGGGAGAGTTGCCAACCAGCACTTTGAAAGAGTGGATCCTTCAACCTGGTCCAGGTCCTCACTTTTCTCTTTGCCATTAGCCACTGCACTCTGAGTGCAGCTTCTATCACATCTCTGAAACTTCTTTCACATCTCTGAAACTTCTTTCTGGGTTTAAGAATGATTCCTGTTAGCAGTGGTGTCCTTCTGTCATTATGCATCTTAAGTGCCATATCTGTAAACCCTTCATTTCTAAAGGTTGCTCCTTGAAGCTTTTTCCTCCCTTGCTTTTGAGATCTCGACTCTCTTCCACTTCACATTCTCCCACACTGGTGGTTACTTTTAAGTCTTTACTGACTCTTCTTTCTATTTGCGTTAGTGTTTTTCGGGGTTCTAGCCTCGTTGGTGGGCAGGCACATCATCTCCCTTTCTTTAGCTGTAATATATTTGCATTTGATTCTCATCTGTCAATCTACAGCCTATAACTCCCTCTTGAACTCATTTTTCCAACAGCTTCTAGAATTTTTCATTTGTTTGGCATATGGACAACTAACATCTAGCAGGTCCAAAACTTGGGCTTATTGTTTCCTCCTCCAGCCCTCTTCCTTCTTTTCTGATCTTTATTTATTAAAGGTATTATCATCCACTAGAAACTTTGCCATCATGCTCGATCCTTCACTTCTGCATTTTTATCACTTCTTCTCCACCTCTCCTATCACTGTCCTGATTCAGGCTGCATCCTTTATCATCTAAGGGCTGTTGTAATATTCCAGTTTCCCTGCCTTCAATTTCTCCTCATCCAATTTCAAGAGTCACCCTGTCAAAATTCTTCTTCTAAAATATAAACCTGTTCATGTCTACTTAAAACCTTTGATGTCTGGTGCATACATTATATGATATAAAACCTACTATATTATATAAAACTACATTATATAAAAGCTATTATTAGCAGAGTTCATAAGAATTTTCACAGTCTGGCACCAGTCTTCCTTTCCAGCCTAATCAATGATCTCCCTCTGAGTAATAGCATTTTTTTTGAGTGATGGGTACTTTAATTGTAATAGAAATTACTTAAATGAACTGTGGGACAAGTATGAACAAGAAACTATTATTAGTCTTGTTTTGCACATGAGGAAAGTAATACAAAGAAAGAGTTAAATGACTTGCCTGAGATCACGTAGCTAGCAAAGGATGGAGTGCCAGGGAGGAACTAAGCACTCCTTAGTCACTTTGCTACTCTGCCTTTACAGAAGTCACACTGAACCACCTCAGGTGAGTGTGCCTTTGTTCATGCTACCTCCGTGGCTTGCATTGTCACTTCCTTGTCAAAGATCCTGTGTGTACTTCAAGGTTCTACTTAGAAGTCACCATGTCTATAAAGCCTTACCAGACTTCTTGCAATTAATAGCTCCCCCTTTTTTTTTGGTTTGGGGGGGTCCTCATCATCTAGCATCTTGTATATACTTCAATTATAATATTGTATCACTTTCTGTAAAGTGAGCTTCATGATGTGTCTCTGCTTAATTCAAGTGAACTCTCTGATGACTTTATATCTTAATCATTTTTAAGTCCCCATTGTCCAGTACATAGCAACACCTTGGGAAATGTCTGCAAAATGTAGAAGGAGTAATATTTTCATAATCTCATTAGATTATTATTGGCTAATCCAAACATTTCTTCTAAGTAAACTAATTTCAGGTATTAATGTATAAGCATTGAGGATTCTCAGTAAGCTGCTCAAAGTTTATTAATGATATGCTATGAGCAGGTGTTTTCAAGAACTTGAATTGAGAATACCTAGAAAGTAGTTACTTCTTTGGGAAGCACCAAGAGACCTTGACAGAGGTATGATACAGTCAATTGTATTGATAAGACATTTCTCAGTGATGAACAACAGAAAAGCAGACTCAAACAATAAAGAGCACTTTTTGCCTCATTTTTTTAAAAAAGAACGGTGGCAGGAGTAATTTGATTTTGTGAGGATAAGATGTTTTTCTTTTTTCCTTTTTGGTTCTAATTTCTTGGTGTTGCTTCTATTTTTCAGCAAGCATCTCCTCTTGTATCCCTGAGGCTTGCTCATTCAAACTGAGGCAGGGGGTTGGGGCAGAAGGTGAGGCGGGGGAGACAGTGTGTGTCTCTTTACCCAGTAGTCAATAGGATTCAGTCTGTTTGGATCAGTTAGACCAGACGTATCCCTAAAAGTCAACTGTAGTTGAAGGATGTGATTATAATAATCAAAGTCCTATGCCACACCCCACCCAAAGTCTCGTGTGGCAGCAGCTGTTCCCAAACAAATAGGCTGCAGGGGGAGAAGGTGGACATTTTAACAAAGGCTTGGTGGCTGATACCAAGCAAAGGGCACATGGATGATGAATGACCAAAATCAGTAAAATGACTCATGAATGATCTCTGTGAGAATGGATCAAAAAGACAGGGAAAACATGTGATCCGGAGGCTGTTGTCATGCCTCCCAAAAAAGACAACCCGGTCCCATTTTTGTGGAAGAGTAGGGCACACTATGTAATATATGAAAAGTTCTTATCATTCTGATCTTTGGGAAGGGAGCTGAATTGGATATTCTCTGCTCTTTGTCATGGAAGGCTGGGCTGCATGGTGTGTATCAGTGAGCTCTCCAGTTTCAGGAGAGGTTCAGCCCATGGGGAGACAGAAGGCAGGAGGAGAATGAGGTTGGGGTATGTATTGCCCTGGTACCTCCCTGCTGGGCTGTGGATTGGCTGTGTCCCTGCTGTGCCAGACAGCCTTCTGTCCACACCTACTTTCTCTGGATTCTAAACCACTTCCTCCCTTTGCCTTCTCAGATCTTGAAGATGTTGCTCTTCCTGGGGTTCTGTATTGCTGATTTTGCTAAACTCTGCCCACACTTTTGTAAAGAGTCTCTTTATTAAACTGATCCCAAATCGCCCAGTTGGAGTATGCCATCTGTTTTCTGCCAAGACCCTTACTGTTACAGTGGGTAATCATTTCTCTCCTAACATGTTTTCAATCACTGCAGTGACACTTTTCCAAAATAGAATGATCATGACAATCAGTCAAAGGTAAATTTTTTAACTGAAAGAAGGCAACATTTCTCCAGTCAATTTTGTGATTGGGTTGCCATCACTTGTGATTGGGTTGCCAAGTCAAAGGATTTTCAACCTGAGGACAAAAGAGCAGTTAGAGAGTTTTTCTAATAGTTGTTAAGCAGGTTAATTAATTTATTTATTTAGAGACTGAGTCTTGCTTTGTTGCCCAGGCTGGAGTGCAGTGGCGTGATCTCGGCTCACTGCAACCTCTGCCTCCTGTGTTCAAGCGATTCTCCTGCCTCAGCCTCCTGAGTAGCTGGAATTACAGACACGCGCCACCACACCCAGCTAATTTTTGTATTTTTAGTAGAGACAAGGTTTCACCATGTTGGCCAGGCTGGTCTTGAACTCCTGATCTTGTGATCCGTCCCCCTCAGCCTCCCAATAAGCAGGTTCTTTTAGTTTGCATATTCCTATGCAAATTGGTTAAGATTTCTCTTGGCTCCTCTAACTACAAATAATAAATAAATCCAAATGTTAGTTTAGAAACTTCAGTTTTTATAATATTTTATCAAGAACATTTATTGTCGATAATATTAGTATAGTTTTTAACTGCTAAAGGCAGAATGTTTGTAGAGTTATGTAGTCATGACAATGGTATTTACCATTCAAATTACTGATATAAACTTTTCTATCTATACAACTTAGTATAAATAGCAACCCCAAGAGCAGATTATCTAGAGTTATGTTAATATTCTTTTAAGAAAAAAATAATAAACTTTTTATTTCTTTTGTGCTGGGATTTAAATCCTTGAAAATGGCTCTACAACGGAAAATACCAATGATCAAGAATCGCTAGCTTGTGCCATTCCATTTAGTGCTGACTGAATTCAATTTATTCCCCTTGGTTTCCTAGTTTCTTATTTACATTATTTCTGATGTCATTAAAGTTAGAAATATTAATTGTGTTAATATTTTAAGGTCCTTCTTTAGGAAACTGTACATTTTAAAATTATTATTACTGTATTAGAGGTGAGGTCTCACTCTGTTGCCCAGGTTAGAGGGCAGTGGCACAAACATAGCTCACTGCAGCCCCGATCTCCTGGTCTGAAGTGATCCTCCTGCCTCAGCCTCCTTAGCAACTGAGTTCTAGGCACGTGCCACCACACCTGGCTAATCTTACAGTTTTAAGTGCTTAAAAATGACTTTTGAAATAAATTCTTGGTTTCATTTACTGTCTCAAACCTGCAAAGTTGTTCCTGTCTCAGGGTTTTATATTGAAAACCATGGGTTTACAGTGATATCTCTAGGTCTAATTCATACCACAGGGTTCATTCTCATCCCCTCCTTCTTTCTTCCCTTCTTCAGCAGTAATTTGGCTCCCATTATCTTTAATATGTTTACTTATTTGCCTAAACCTGTTCATAGGCAAACACCTAACCCCATTGGTCTGCTGGCCCATTTGAAATCCCTCTTTGTCATGTCCCAGTCCCTGCCTTCCCACCCTCCTCAGTGCCTCCCCTGTGGCAGGACTTTCCAACTGAATTGGAAGAAAGAAAGGAAAGAAGGAAGGAAACAATTTCATCTTTTAAAATGAGGTTATAAAATTACTAATGTTTGGGATAGGATTTTGGATTAAGGAGTGACGTGTTTTATAAGCTCTAAAGTTATATTCAATGGCTATTTGTACTCTTTTTTTTTTTTTTTAATTTGAGACTGAGTCTCGCTCTGTCACCCAGGCTGGAGTGCAGTGGCGCCATCTTGGCTCACTGGAAGCTCTGCCTCCTGGGTTCATGCCATTCTCCTGCTTCAGCCTCCCGAGTAGCTGGGACTACAGGCAGCTGCCACCACGCCCAGCTAATTTTTTGTATTTCAGTAGAGACGGGGTTTCACCATATTGGCCAGGCTGGTCTCGATCTCTTGACCTTGTGATCCGTCCGCCTCGGCCTCCCAAAGTGCTGAGATTACAGGCGTAAGCCACTGCACCCAGCCTGTACTCTTACACTTAATATAGCATTCACTGAATAAATTAATAGCATGAAATTAGTAAGTAAACACCCCCGAACTGTAGTAGAGCATAAATACTAGTTTGGTATCTAATTATAAATGTACTACCTAGATGACTAAGAATTTGAAAAATTATTTAAGTTCATTCATTCATTTATTCAAGAAACACAATTTAAATACCCTCTTTGTCCCAGAAACGATCCTAAGAGGTAGGGATATTAAAATTAACAAAATAGACTTGATCTCTCCTGTCATAATGATGGGGGCTAGCTGAGAAGCAGACGCCTAATGAACAACAGCAATAACATAGGGCAGGTGCTTTGTGACAGCTCTAGAGAGAGCTCTGAGAGCACACTAGAGGGGTGCACAATCACATCTGCAGGGGAGCTCAGGACTTTCTGGAGAAGATAAGCATTAGGCTGCAACCTCATGTAAGTAAGAGTTAGTGAGGTGACAGGAGAAGAGTATTGGGGCAGAAGGAGCAGAATGTGGGAATGGGAGAGAGAGCATGTTGTGTTTGAGGAATTAAATGGAATTTGAGGTGGTGGGTACGAATGAGTGGCAGATGTGGAATAAATTTGATTGGGGTTATCAGGGGTCTTGTGAGTCTGTTAGGAGCCTTGGGCCTTATTCAGACAGTCATGAAAAGTCAGTAAAGAATATGAAAGTGATGCAGTTAGCTCTTTGTAAGCATTTCTCTGGCTTCCCCATGGAGAAGAGAGTATGGATTAGGGCAAGATGGCAAGACTGAAGGTGCAGCAAGAGCTCAGATGCAATCACAGCCATCTAGGGGAGAGATAGTGAAGGCATGGCCTGGGTAGACACCACAAGGATGGACAGAAGTGGCTATCAACCAAAGAGATTTAGAGGTAGGCTCAACAGAAATGATGCCCAGATCTCTGGCACTGGCAAATTCTCTTTAATATAGTAGAGGACATGAGTAGGTTGAGGTAGGTTGAAACTGGGGGCAATGAGAAAGGGGAGATGAGAAAATAATTCCCAAACATTTGCAAAATTAGATGTTTAAACTTATAGCAATAAAATTCTATGATTTTCTTATTTTGTTTTCATGTGGCCAAAGACAGAGCAATTTTAAAGCTGTTGGGGAATTCTCTTAAATATTTCCCCTTTCCTCTTGTGATTCAGGCAGCTAACCAATCTAGACTTTAGTTACTAATTAAGCCCAGGGAACAGGAAATGTTGTATTCCTCAATATTTAAATTGAAACAAAAGAAGGGGAGGTGGGGTGCTGGCAGAAGCTAGTAAATATGTTAGCTTTCATCAGCATGAAATAACACAAGATTTATCATTCCACATTTTATAACTTGGGTGATTTTAGATCTGCTGTGGCCAGGCTGACTTTATTGTCCTGTAATTCTCAATTCTGTGATTTGTGCTTTCTCTTAGCTTGAGCAACTCTCTCAGTTGGTTATGACTTTACAGTTGCTGCAGGGGAGTTGTTATACACAGATGGCTTTTAGGAGGGAAGTCAATTTGGTAGGCATTTTCCTTGATTACCATGCCTCCTCTCTGCACTGATCGTTATAAGAGTGAAGATTCTTGCATGTCAAATGGTGAAAATGTTTCCAGGGTCTTGAAAAAGAAAAGAACATTGCATTTGGCAGATGATCTCTGTATGACTATACTCTGATGAAAAAGCTGGCTTGTTCCTTTAATTTATTCAGATAAATTTTTATAAGCAATGATAAAGCCAAACCAACATTGAGACACCAAAGGGAAAAGACTGAGCAGGATTTGCAGCAGTAAGTAGATATTGACTTGAGCATATAATTATATCCACCTTGTTATATGGTTTCATTTTCTTCTGTTGCAACCTTGCAAATAAGTACAAAAATCTTATCAGACATCACTTGTACCCATTTTTTTTTTTAGTTAGTTCAACTGTGCTTGCAAGAGAACACAGGCTGAAAAAGAAATAAATACTTTTTTATTAGAGGCCAATTTTATTTCTTTTCTTATATTAACTTTTAAATCAACCTTTTATTGCACAGTTGGTGTAAGTTTATTTTAGAAATATCAGGAAATGCAAGCCAGTGTTTTTCACCTAAATTCGTCTGAGTCTGAGGAAAGGCCTTGTCCATGTGGATAATCTTTGAGTACAGAGCTACAGAAGATAAAATGGACACCATCGACCAGCCTGGTTATTTTACATTCAGATCTTACATTTTGTGATCTATAATAACAGAAAAGCTGTGCCACTGTGCCTGGGTGGACTTTTTCATGAAAATTAAGGGAAAAAATTTGGTTATAATGAATAGTTCCTCCAGTTTGACTCCAATCAAGCAATGTTTTCTAATTAGCTGTCAAAAGCAGACTTTGCTGCCAAATTTTGAGAACCTAGAGCAAAGAAAAGTATATTCCTGCTTGAAGAAGTCTCCTTCTTGAGGTATACAAATAATACCAAGTATTGAGCATTTACTATGTATCAGACATTGTGCTAAGCATTTCATGTGTATTTTATTTAATCCTCATGTAAAGCCCCTGAGGTAGGTATTACTCCTGCTTTAACAGAAGGGAAGTTTAACTACCGAAAGATGAACTTGCTCCAGATCACAAAACTTGTCCTCTTCACCATGAGGCTAAGCTATTTTCCCTCTTCCCTTTCCTCTGTGTTACTTTCCTCTCCAGTATGAGAATGGGTCCATCTTGTCTAAATTAGAATAGGCATTTTTTTTTTTCAAATTTCAGTGAAAAATAGCTGAGATAAAGACTTTCACTTCTTGAACACCTGAACATAACCAGTTAAAGATCCTGTAGTTAACGGAATCATGGCAGGAGAGAAAGAGATAAAGCACTCTGTCTCTGCTCTATCTGAGATGGAGCCAATTTAGGGTTCCTATCTGGAAGAGATAATTGATTTTGTCCCTCTGGCCAGACAGTCTGTGGTATGTTCATACAATGAATGTTCTACTTGCCTGTCTTTTCATTTACTCCCCACTGTGATTTTACTTCAGGTTCATGAATTTCCACATAGCCTTGTTTCCCTTTTCACAAGTGTACATCTTGGAAGGGGGCATATGTATCCTTTCATCTCCACATTGATATATGCAGTGTCCTTCCTCCAAATCTTGTTCAAATCTTGAAAATAATATTTAATTACTTATAGTTTAATTCTGAGTTTCCTCTGATGACTGCATTTTATTTTTGCATGTATTAGAGATATTGAGTATTAAATGATTGTTTTCAGACTATTTTCTGTTTCCCTGTTAATTTCTCAGAGAAATCATTTTTTTCTCTGGCTCCTCTGTTATTCTCTTGATCTCATGCTAAAATAACAATTATAGAATGCCTTCAAAATGATAAATATAGTGATAGTAATGTCATACACTTTACAAGTTTTTATGTTTTATAGTATGTGAGGCCTGGAAATCTGCATATTTAGCAAGCATTGCAGATAATTCTGATCCAGGATATCTGTGGACCATATTTTGAGAAACACTGTTCTAATGGACCTTATTTCCATTTCCTATCCTGCCATTTAGACCTCAGATTATCTAT
Organism: Hylobates moloch; assembly: GCF_009828535.3. NCBI lineage: Eukaryota > Metazoa > Chordata > Mammalia > Primates > Hylobatidae > Hylobates > Hylobates moloch. Next base: position 122,648,701 of record NW_026652281.1, on the reverse strand, counting down.
AGATTTGGATCCCTGCTATGCCACTTTCCACTTCTATGTCACTTTTCACTTCTATGTATGCGAATAGCCTTGAACAACTTTAAGGAAAAGGAAAACCACCAAATGTATGTTAAAAAAGTTATTTATCATGATATTGAAGCTTATGTTCCTCCCATGCAACTAATCAATCATCTGGAGAAAGTATCTCATTTGAGCATGAGAACCAGAGTAGCTTCTGAACCTAAATTCAGAAGAGCCTGCTGGACTGCAATAAAGCACATTGGACAGATGGGTTCCATTCTTGATTCATTCACGAATGCTGGTCGCATGACTGAGGCCAAGGCCCTTTCCTTTCCTGAGCCTGTTTAAAAATGGTGCTAGATCGAGCTTTGTTACATTCTTCCACAAAAATAGAGTGGAAGAATGTGTTCAAGTCCTCAAAGAACTTTGACCACAGCTGGAAGGAGCCTGCGACTAGATAAAATTTCTTTGAAGTATCATGTTTTACTTTGAAAATGAAGGTTTTTTTTTTTGCCTTCTACTCCATCATATATGCATAGTTACTTCAGTGTAAAAGTAATGTTTAAAATTAAATAGCATTGAGTAAAACTGAAACTCCAATGGCTTCACCTCCCACTGCCTCACGTCCCAGGAGTCTCTATAGTTGAGTTCGAAAATAGACTAGATGATCCTAAAAATTCTTTCCAGGTCTCTGATTTTATGATTTAAGAAAACCCTTTAAGTAAATTTGTCATTTGATGCACTGACCTCTGCCTCCAAATCAGATGTTCTCTGATGTCTAGGGATTGAGAAGGTGTTCTAAAGGAAAAACATCTCACCTATAAGGTAACTGTCATTTTGAGATAAAGGACCCAGTGCTAAATTTATTGACCTGATTTACAAAGGGTTTTGTGATTCTCTAAACTCTCTTTGAGCTCTATGTGAATTCATTGGCCTCAAATTGAACTTGTACTTGCAAATAGTTATCAGAGTGTGGGTTTGAAGAAAAAAATTCAACTTGATATGAACACCCATGCTGGAATTGAATGCAACTAAAGTTTGTTGAGGATACTTTGTCACATTCATTAAATGTATTGATCTTTCTGTGTCTCAAATCACCTCTCTGTGAACTCCTTGGCCACTAATGATCCCTCCAAATTGGACATTTCTTGACCTCTTTGCTCTTAGAGAGAAAGATGATTTGATAAAAATTCTAAACAATTTGAATTCTGTTATCTTCCATAATAAGAGCTCATTATAGTTCTAGTGTACAACAGTGAACTTAAAATGAACTGCATTTAATTTTGTGGGGAGCCAAAGAGACACACACCACCACAGAGGGACATGTATTATCTTTAAGAAGCCAGCTGGTCCCTCAGGCACTTCTCCAAAGGGTGGCAGTAAATAGCTATGATCCTAAGCTAGATTCTGGTGAGATGCCAAGCCTCCAGAATGGACTCCACTGAACTAAATTCACAAGCAACTGATCTATAACAGAATGTCAATTTATTAATTTATGTTAAATATAATTGATATGGTGGCTAGGTATGTATGTCTTTTGACCAGCACATTTGTACCTCGCCATACAAATGTATGTAAAAGCCAATTTATTATCGGCAGTTTGTTTGCTTGGTGAGTATGAAATTAAAGCATAAGTTTAGTTGAAAGATCTTGGTGGTTTCTAGGGCATTACATTATGATAGAATTATGATAGTGTGGTGCATTCAACTCTCCCATAGGCAGAGAGTGAGCTTGATTCGTGTACTTAATGGGTCCTTATCATAGTGGACATGGGCGTGAACTCTGTACTCAGGCTTTCTGCGATCAAAGTCTGCCTCTACGGCTTACAACTGTGTGACTTTTGATGCTTTCTGACTCACTGACCCTCACCTTCCTCTTCTGTAAAATTCTGCTTCACTCTGTCCTATTATTTTTTATAGGTTTTAACTTGTGGTAGAAAATCCAATTTTCCTTATTTCCTGGTATTTGGAGTTGATCTCAGTGTCACCTCCCTGCAGCCACTCAAACCTCAAATTGAAATTTCACTGCCCTACCTATTCTCAGAAAGAAAAGTTGACTGAAATAAAATTATCTCATAAAAAAACCCAATGACCCGCTTTATGAACTGTTTGACTTCTGGGAGAAAAGTGAAGCCTTAGAGCCCAATTTCTTTCTAGATGGCCTCCAAATGCGACAATTACTGATAGTCAAGGTTTCCCAGAGAAAGGTTGTTGGAGGGGGAAAAAAAATGCCAATTTCTACTCAGTGACTGATCTTAAGCCCTCATTAATCTCTCCATATTTCCCACAAATGCCACATGAAGCCATTGGCACTTTAAATTGGAATTTTACTGGCTAGTGTTCTTTCAGAGAGAGAAAGTTTGAGAAGGAAAATATTTCAGTTCTCTCAAGTTATCTTAATGATCACTTAAATTTGAATAAGACAGTGAAAATCATTGACCAGCAACAAATAAGTCTCAATAAACATTTAGGAATCAAAAAAGGGCTTGCCAGTCAGGATTTATACCATTAGATAAAGAGCCACAACTTAAAAATCCATGTACAATACATTGATTGATTAAAGTCTCTTAGGCCCATATAGAACACACTAAAATTTTGGAAGAAAGAAACAAATAAATAAAATAAATGCCTTTGCTGTCTTAATACATTTAACAAATATGTGTGGAATAGCTATTAAGTGCTGACAATATGGCAGGCACTGGAGATAACAATGATGAACAGAAATTGACTTGTCCTCATGGAGAGTACATCCTAGTAGAAGAATCAGGTATTATTCAAATGATAACTCAAGCAAATGTGAAATTTCAAATGGGATACATGTTGTAAGGAAGGCAGCTAGTAGGAATATTTGACCTAGAAAAGGTCAAGGAAAGCTCTCCCTGAGGAGGTCAACAGTGAGCTGAAGTCTAACCTGAATGGAAGTGAACTAAGCAAAGAGCAGAAAGAAAAAGCTAACAGCTTGTACAGAGCTTGCTTGGTAAAAACTGGATGAAGTGAGTTCAGGAGACTAAAAGCAGGTGAGTAGGGCTGCAGGCCAGAGATCTTTGTTCTTAATCTGATAGGATTCATACCACCAATACAGAGATAACAAAAGGGTGCATTAACAAAAACGTACCATGTATAATAGAAAGAAAGAAAAAGGTAGAAAGAAAAAGAAAAGAGAAAGAAAGAAAGAAATTACAATGTATATTTGTCATTTATAAAGTTTCAGTTTTTAATGGAGGAGAGCAAAAATGGTTTCCAAACTGTAAGAAGAGGTCAGTTTCAACAAATCAAAACTGTCTAGCATACTGCTTTCCAGTATAGAGGCTTACTTTCATTCCTCATATGATCCTTAGGCAAAGCTGTCAAAATCTTTATTCATTCTTTGGTTTCCAAATTACTTTGAGATTAAAGAACTATTTTTTTCCTCCCAATAGTGAAGTACTATGATCGCAATGTTGGGGTAAATTGCGTTCACTGCTAAAGTCCTCATGTCTACTAAGTGCCTGACACACAATAGATGATCCATAATATCTGTTGAATAAAATATCTGAAAAACATAAACTCCATCTTTCTGTTTTAATCCCCACCACTTTTGGACTCTTAAACTGGAAATACAGTTGTGACTAGGAGACTCCCTTGTCTTTCTATTTGCTATTGGAAGCATTTAATACCAGCCCATTAAGTTTGCTGGGAGCACACTGCAGTCAGTGTGGCCACACTGGAAAGCTGTTTGGGGAAAGGATTCAGGAAAGCAGAGGAGACCAAAAGGTGGGCTCAGCCTATTTAGGGCATGACTGGAGGTGACAGATTAGGGGAAGTAAAAGAGGGACAACTACTTCCAGGGTTAACCACTGTTACCCACTTGGTGTATGTCCTTCCAGACTTTTTACAAAATGCAGATATAAATTTTGTATTTCTATATTAATTTTCCCCAAACCCCGAAATATATTCTTTTTTTACTTATCATGAATTTCTTCTTATGTAGAACAGAAAGATCAGTTTCATTCTTCTGTTCTACTTACATATATTTACATATAATTTAAAATTTTTGTTTACTTAATTTTAATAAATATTGCAGTAACATTTCAGGGGCTTTGTTTTTAGTTAGAAAATTATAAACAGGAAAATGAAAATGGCCCATTATCTCAAAACCCAAATTATCCTTTTTGACATAAAAAAGCCATTCATGCTCATGGTGAAAAAAATCAAAGCAATAAAGAAAAGAATTCATAAAAACTGAATGCCTGCCATCCCCAGGTTCTCTCCCCCAATTAAACTACCTTTATAGTTTCTTGTGCATATTTACAGAAATAAAACTATACAATGCATATGTGAGATATATTTAGCAAAAGTAGAGCATACTATATACAACAGTCTACACCCTGATTATTTTCCTTAATAAAACATCATGGAATCATTCTGCATCTGTGAGAAGCAAGGATTATGTAATCGTTCAGTGTATGAACTGTGGTTCCATGTAGCCTGGGTTTAAATCCCAGCTCTACTACTTACTAGCTTACTGTGACCTTAGGTGATTTAACTGTGAGTGCCTCCATGTTCCTATTTCTATTAATAAACTGAGGACGTAAAAGTTCCTACATTATAATGTTGCTATAAGGATTAAGTGAGCTAGTCCACAAAATGTATTTTCAACAGTGCTTTGCACATACTAAACTAGATACATTAGTTGTTAACCTTATAGCAACATACACTATTACATCACTTTATTATATTAGCTATTCCTGTTTTTGTTATTCTGTCAAAACGTAGAGATCTACATCATTCTTTTGTATTTTGCGTAAAAAACTTTCATTATAGAAAATTTTAACAAACAGAAATGAAGAGAATAGTACAAAGAATCCTCATATACCTACCACCCTGCTTCAGAAATTATCAACACTTTTGACAACTTGGTTCATTTATCTCCTTCACTTTCTTTAATGGAATATATTAAAGCCTGTCCCAAGTATTGTTTTATTTTACTTGTAAATACTTTTCAGTTTAAAAACTGAAAATATAGCCTCTATGCCATTATCCCATTACATGCCATTATCACATGTAATATAATTCCTTGATATTTTCGAAAACCTGATATATATTCAAATTTCTCTGGTTGCCTCAAAAATGCCTTTTTATAGTTGATTTATTCTGGTTTCAAGCATAATCCATACATTGCATTTGATTGTTATTCCCTTTCTTTTTTTCCCCAAAACAGTCTCCTGTCTTCCCTTTCTTGCTCCCCCACCCTTTTTTTTTTTTTTTTTTTTTTGCCATTGACTTCTTAGAAAAAATGGGTCTTTAATAATCCCTCGTATTTGGGGCTTGGCTCGTGATTTCCTTCTGAGTCATTTAACTTGTTTGTCTGTTCCCCTATTTCCTGTATCTTGGTAATTATATCTAGAGTTTTGGTTACTCGTACTTGCTAAGTGGCACATTCTGTTGTCCCGTGGTAAGACTCATCTTTCTAACCATTAAATGCTGTTACACTGGATGGACACACCATAATTTATTTAGTTGTTCCTTTATGGATAGTACCACAAGAATATCTTTGTATACTAGTATAAGTATTACTGGGAGTGAAATTCTGTGTCAAATGGTTGGCTCTAGATATTGTTTATAAGGCTTATCAGTCTGAAGCCTTTTATCTTCCCCTTATGTTTCTAATTCTTTTTTGTTGTTATTATGGATAGATGGAGGAACATAAAAGTAAATTCAGTTAAACAGACTATGGCTAGAACTCAAATTGCAGAATTTTAAAGCAAGGAGTCTAATTCCAACAATTGCAAATAGAATACATACAAACAGGTTAGAAGGGTTAGGGCTGAGACGCAAGTCAGCGTGGTCCAAATGCACAGTGCAATCAAAGAGAAGGCACTATAAACTCTTAAAGTGGTATATTTTCACTCCCTTTTTTTCCTAATTATATATTTTTTTACATATTAGTTGTATAATTGAAAATAAAAAAATAAAAAGAAAAGCAACAATCATAATTTCATTACTTAGAGGCACATTTTGGCTTATTTCTTTGTAGTTTTTTTTCATTTAATACTAACATTTTTCATAGTTCCAATCATACCTTGTAAAAATACTATAAAATGTTCTTTTCACTTAACAGTATACTTCCTCCCAAATTATTAAGAACTTTCTGGAAACAATATTTAATAAATACTTAAAACACCACAGAGTAGGTTTATCATAACTATATTACAATTATGAGATATTTATTTATTATTTACTAGATATTCAGTATTATAAATGCTTTGGAAATACAATTATGATTCAATAAATATTTATTGCTTTAATTTTTATAATGTATTTGTGCCAGACATAAAAGTTTACTTGTGTTTTTGATTATATTTTTTATAATACAAAAAGAGGAGGAGGAGAAAGAGGTAGAGAAGGAAAAAAGCAGGGTGAGATAGCATAGGAGGAGACAAATTATTCTCCTGGTCCAACAGTTCTCAAATTTCAATGTGCATAAGAATCACCTGCAGTGCTTATGAAATACAGATTCTTGGGCTCCACTCCCAGATTCTGATGTAATAGGTCTGGATGGGGCCAAAAGCTTGATTTTGTTTCTAAATCCCTGGTTGTGTCTGACGTAAATGGCCTGTTGTACACATTTGGGGAAAGTGGCCAAAGTCAGTTGTTCAGGTACTGAAGCTGGTGATTCTCTGCTACATATGTAACTCAAAATGGAAACCAGTTAATAGCTGGTAATGAATGCTCTATTTTGGGTGTGTTTACTCCTCATACCCCACATGTTATAAAAGCACTGCAGATTGTTCACCATGGCAGTTAGCCTGGTTGTATTTTATTCTCCGATTAAAGCTCCTTGTTCCGGCTGTCTTAGGTTTTCTTATCTCACTGCCTTTCTACTCCTTGGAAGACCAGCATTCAGCAATTTGGATTCTTACAAGTCGGGTTGCTATTTGGCTCTCTTACATGATTGGTCAAGATGATTTGTGGTGATGCTGTCAGGTATTCTGAGTTATGCAGTGAGGCTTTCTGCTGATTGAGTATGTGCTTTTGAGCAGAAAATGGCCTTTATAAATCTTTTCTTTAACAAGGGCTTCAAAAATTTGCTTCATTCATTGAAGTTCATAACTGTGTCCTCAGATCAATAAACTTTGTGTAGGAAAGATTGGTTGCTTGAAGCACTCCTCTGTCTTTGGATGCCACTGAGCACAGTACAATCTATCCATTCAGGCAAGGGGGCTTTCACATTTCTCCAGGATGAATGCAAGCAGGAAAAATCCAATGCCAACTATTTACAGAGTTAAAAAGTCTCATGACTGATGGCAGACAGGTAACACACAGCTAGACACCTTCTGATACTATAGATATTTTAGTAGCAGAATGCTTAAAGCTAGTGCTGTCTAATAGAACCTTCTGTGATGATGGAAACCTTCTATAATCTGCCATAGTCACTTGCCACATGTGGCCATTGAGTGCTTGAAATGCAGCTGGTGTGACATAGGAATTAAAATTTTAATTCATATTACTCAACAATCTATATATTTAATGCAATCCCTATTACAGTTTAGAGAACATTCTTCACAGAGATTTTTTAAAAATCATAAAATTTATGTGGAAACACAAAGGACCCCAAGTATGCAAAGCACTCCTGGGCAAAAAGAACAAATCTGGAGGCATTACACAAATTGACTTCAGAATATACTACAAAGCTGTAGTAATCAAAACAGTATGGTACTGGCATAAAAAAGGTCATAAGGACATAGTGGACAGTGAAACAGAACGGAGAGCCAAGAAATAAATTCACTCACCTATAGCCAACTGATTTTTGATAAAGATGCCAAGAACACACATTGAGGAAAAGACAGTCTTTTTATTAATTATTATTATACTTTAAGTTTTAGGGTACATGTGCACAATGTGCAGGTTTGTTACATATGTATCCATGTGCCATGTTGGTGTGCTGCACCCATTAACTTGTCATTTAGCATTAGGTATATCTCCTCATGCTGTCCCTCCCCCCTCCCCCCACCCCACAACAGTCCCTGGAGTGTCATGTTCCCCTTCCTGTGTCCATGTGTTCTCATTGTTCAATTCCCTCCTATGAGTGAGAACATGCGGTGTTTGGTTTTTTTGTCCTTGTGATAGTTTACTGAGAATGATGGTTTCCAGTTTCATCCATGTCCCTACGAAGGACATGAACTCACCATTTTTTATGGCTGCGTAGTATTCCATGGTGTATATGTGCCACATGTTCTTAATCCAGTCTATTGTTGTTGGACATTTGGGTTGGTTCCAAGTCTTTGCTATTGTGAATAGTGCCGCAATAAACATATGTGTGCATGTGTCTTTATAGCAGCATGATTTATAGTCCTTTGGGTATATACCCAGCAATGGGATGGCTGGGTCAAATGGTATTTCTAGTTCTAGATCCCTGAGGAATCGCCACACTGACTTCCACAATGGTTGAACTAGTTTACAGTCCCACCAGCAGTGTAAAAGTGTTCCTATTTCTCCACATCCTCTCCAGCACCTGTTGTTTCCTGACTTTTTAATGATGGCCATTCTAGCTGGTGTGAGATGGTATCTCATTGTGGTTTTGATTTGCATTTCTCTGATGGCCAGTGATGATGAGCATTTTTTCATGTGTTTTTTGGCTGCATAAATGTCTTCTTTTGAGAAGTGTCTGTTTATATCCTTTGCCCACTTTTTGATGGGGTTGTTTGTTTTTTTCTTGTAAATTTGTTTGAGTTTATTGTAGATTCTGGATATTAGCCCTTTGTCAGATGAGTAGGTTGCAAAAATTTTCTCCCATTTTGTAGGTTGCCTGTTCACTCTGATGGTAGTTTCTTTTGCTGTGCAGAAGCTCTTGAGTTTAATTAGATCCCATTTGTCAATTTTGGCTTTTGTTGCCATTGCTTTTGGTGTTTTAGACATGAAGTCCTTGCCCATGCCTATGTCCTGAATGGTGTTGCCTAGGTTTTCTTCTAGGGTTTTTATGGTTTTAGGTCTAACATTTAAGTCTTTAATCCATCTTGAATTAATTTTTGTATAAGGTGTAAGGAAGAGATCCAGTTTCAGCTTTCTACATATGGCTAGCCAGTTTTCCCAGCACCATTTATTAAATAGGGAATCCTTATCCCATTGCTTGTTTTTGTCAGGTTTGTCAAAGATCAGATAGTTGTAGATATGCAGCATTATTTCTGAGGGCTCTGTTCTGTTCCATTGATCTATGTCTCTGTTTTGTTACCAGTAACATGCTGTTTTGGTTACTGTAGCCTTGTAGTATAGTTTGAAGTCAGGTAGCATGATGCCTCCCGCTTTGTTCTTTTGGCTCAGGATTGACTTGGCGATGCGGGCTCTTTTTTGGTTCCATATGAACTTTAAAGTAGTTTTTTCCCATTCTGTGAAGAAAGTCATTGGTAGCTTGATGGGGATGGCATTGAATCTATAAATTACTTTGGGCAGTATGGCCATTTTCACGATATTGATTCTTCCAACCCATGAGCATGGAATGTTCTTCCATTTGTTTGTATCCTCTTTGATTTCACTGAGCAGTGGTTTGTAGTTCTCCTTGAAGAGGTCCTTCACATCCCTTGTAAGTTGGATTCCTAGGTATTTTATTCTCTTTGAAGCGATTGTGAATGGGAGTTCACTCATGATTTGGCTCTCTGTTTGTCTGTGATTGGTGTACAAGAATGCTTGTGATTTTTGTACATTGATTTTGTATCCTGAGACTTTGCTGAAGTTGCTTATCAGCTTAAGGAGATTTTGGGCTGAGACAATGGGGTTTTCTAGATATACAATCATGTCATCTGCAAACAGGGACAATTTGACTTCCTCTTTTCCTAATTGAATACCTTTATTTCCTTCTCCTTCCTGATTGCCCTGGCCAGAACTTCCAACACTATGTTGAATAGGAGCGGTGAGAGAGGGCATCCCTGTCTTGTGCCAGTTTTCAAAGGGAATGCTTCCAGTTTTTGCCCATTCAGTATGATATTGGCTGTGGGTTTGTCACAGAGGAAAAGACAGTCTTTTTAATAAATGGTGCTGGGAAAATTGGATATCCACATGCAGAAAATTGAGACTAGATGGTTACATCTCACCATATACAAAAATCAAATCAAAATGTATTAAAACCTTAAATGTAAAACTGGAAACTATAAAATTCCTGGAAGAATACATAGGGGAAATGCTCTGTGGTATTGGGCTCGGGAAGGATTTTAAAAATAAGACCTCAAAAACACAGACAACTAAGAAAAAATAGGCAAATGGGATTACATCAAACTAAAAAGCTTTTGCACAGCAAAGGAAACTATTAACAGAATTAAGAGACAACCTACAGAATGGGAGAAAATATTTGCAAACTGTACATCTAACTAGGGGTTGATCTCTAGAATGAATATATAAGGAGCTTAAACAACTCAACAGTAAAACAAAACAAAACAAAAAACAAATAGCCCAATTAAAAAAACAGGCAAAAGATTTTAATAGAAGTTCCTCAAAACAAGACAACACCAATGGCAAATAATATGGAAAAAGATGCTCAATGTCACTAATCATCAGGGAAATGTAAGTCAGAACCACAAGATACTACCTAGTTCCTGTTAGAATGGCTACTCTCAAAAAGACGGAAGAAAACAAGTGTTGGTGAGGATATGGATAAAAGAGAAAACTTACATACTGTTTAGCGGGATTGTAAACTAGTATAGTTATGGAAAACATCATGGAGGTTCCTGAAAATATCAAAAATAGAACTACCATATAACCAGTAATCCCATTACTGGGCATATATCTAAAGGAAAGGAAATCAGTATGTTCTTTGTTTTTCCATTTTATCACCTACTAGTCTATACAGCCCATATTTTTTGGTTCCCTTTCTTCATTTCTTCTCCCACAAGATACTTGGGGTCCTTTGTGTTTCCACATTTATGCCTCTCTAATCCCCTAGGATCAAAATATATTATTGAGTGAAACATGGAGTTTACAAAATCATATGTATGCTCTTTTGGTAAGTAAAAACTATGTGTAGAAAACGTTCTTTTACAAGATGGGATTCTAGTTCATTTAAAATTTTTAAACTTCTCTTTGTTTTATCAGTTTTCTAGTATGTAGATAATACTTGCTTATTTAATAATTTTTTAAAAATTAAAGAAAACTTAAAATTTTTAAAATTCTCTCTTCCACAACAAAGTTCTTGTAACTTCTACTTTCTTCTGTTTGATTTAGACTTCCTGTGAATGTGCTCAGGACCCCTCCATGCACCTACATCCTTATGAAATATACACCAAAAGGACCTGAAAAAGACATACAAAGTATAACAAATTTTCTTTATTCACCCTTTGAGTCACTTTATTAGGCCTTGAAAAAATACTGTGTCCTTATTTTCACGTGGGCCTTAAAACCAATATTTCATTACAGCCTTTAAGGGGCCAGGACTAAGTTAACTGCCTTGAACTACACAGAAGTATCCTGGCCCCTATGGACTCCGAGGGAGGGACATTGTATCTTTTCCTCTCTTCCCTTGTCTTTTAAAGATGCAGAACACGAACTCCAGCTTTCCCTCCACATAGGAAATAAATAAAAGAGTGCCTTAGAACATTTTGCAAGATCGTGGAGAAATAGAGACTTTTACTCAGTAGTGCAAGGTTGAGAGTTCTTGGCAGCTGCATTTCGAACTCATTGCACAAAGTCTGTGAAATGATTTACTTCCCGTTGTATACAAATGAGCAAAATCATATACTTAATTTTAGATTCTTCAGCAGTGATATCATTTCTATTCTAGTTCTACTGCTCATAATTTAAAATGGAGAAGGCTTGTCTGCATTCATTTCTTAGATCATTGCTTTGGCACTTTCAAGATTTTATCCAACCATGACTTTTATAACCTTGTGGAAATTGCAGTGATAAAGGATGCATCAGCAATTTTCAAACCCATTTCTTTTTGTGAAGCCATCCCTCAGCCTCCCTTAACAGAGTAATGGAGAGAACCACAGGTCTTTTTTACTGTCTTCATTTTTAAAGAGCTTTGTTTTGGTCAATGAGACATACACTGTGGAAACAAGTCCAACACAAACTTTGTAGTATTTTTTTCCTTGCACTTCTGACTAGATTAGATGTAAGGCAAGAGGCTGCTCTGCCATTTTATGCCCTAAAATTGGTTTCAGAGGAATTGGTTGTAATGGAAATGTCAAATCATTTAAATATCAACCTTTAAATACCATACAGACATATGGATGTGAACATTACTTTGCCCCTTCTTTGATTCTAGTATGTGACATGTCAGAACTAAAGGAAGAAGTGAAAAAGAGAAATAAACTATTGTTCTAGAATAAATGACTTAAAACACTTGGATATGGACATGATGAATGGAAGAGGACAATTGGCTCATCTTTAGAGTAAGGCCTTCTTTTCTCTGAAAGTTGGAGCCAAAATGGGATCTGCAGAACATAGGCAGCTGTGAAATTATACACGTGCCTCATTGTTCCTTCCATCCCACCTCTTCTCATGCCCTAGAGGACTCATTTTCCTTGACAGTAAGCAATTGTGAGTATAGCACTTTGCAAATCACTTCAGGAAGCTTGCCCTTTGAAATGTAATAATAATAAAAAAACTCCTTATCTTGATGAGAGCAATAAAACCTACTGTTATGTGCCTAATATATACATAGTAAATAAATATTGAATTGAATTGAATTCTGACTACTGGGAAATGGACTAGGCCGGGAAGAAGTGGGCTCAAGTCTCACTGTGTTCTTAATTAGCTGTGTGACTCTAAGAAAATCACTTAAACTCTCTGGGCTACAGTATAATAGTGATAAAAATATCTACTTTGTAGGAGTCTAAGGACATAATCTCCAAAAATTCTCTGAAATTATAAGGTGTAAATGAAAAAGATGAAACAGTGCATAGAGAGCCATTTAAATGAAGAGCAAAGTGTAATTTTTAACAAGTTTAAGTATGATTTAATCAATTGCATCTAAAGGAGATACATGGGGGAAAAGGCACATATGTCTATATTGCAAATATGGCTCCTGGGAGTCCTGAGCCTGTGCAAGGTCTATAATTCTGTGGAATGGCAGAGATGAACTTGTTAAATTCTGCCTAGAAAAGAAATCTAATGTCAAAGGGCTCTGTCAGACAAATAAGATCTTAGAAGAATATCAAATATTAGTCTTAGATCAGGGAAATAGCAAAATACTATTGAAATGACATTTTCTATAGGGAGAAAGTCATTTAAAGCCACTTCATATAATGAGTTGGCTCTATTTACAGTCTGGAGGTATTTTGTCACCCAGCAGAGACTTTCTCTATATGTGAAATTATAGGTTGTTAGATGTTCAACCATTTCTGTGATACATACCAGCTTGGTTTTCCCAACACAGTTAGCACAGAAATAAAAGAAACTAACATTTGATAGGCAACTACCATGATAAGCCAGATAAATTGCATTTATTATGTTGTTTAATTTAGGTAGGTTGATTGAGTTAATTACTTGTCATTTTGTGAATGAGGAAAAAGGGACTCAGGCTTAGTAGTTTACTGGTGAGGCAGGGGCCAGGTTCAGTCTGCCTTACTCCACAGCCCATGCACTTTTTAGTTGCACCAGTTTTTTCTCAAAGCATGCTCCATTGAAAAGTTCTGCGATCAAATAATTTGTGTAAATGGTGCATGCTCTAGCCCCTTTTTAGACATTTGCAATACCTATTAAAAGGTAAAAGGCTCAGCAAAGTCAAATAGTTAAGACTGTTAAAATATTTTTTACTTAGTTTTTTTAATTAGCATAAAATACACATTTCCTGTGTTTCTCAAGAAACACAATAACACTCAAGAAACACTTTTGAAGAAAAGATACTTGTGCACCATAGAACACAATATAAAAAATGCTTGCCTCTTCCTGTCTTGAGTGTAAGCTTGTTTAGTGAAGTCTTATCACCTGAGAGTAATTGTGGGTGGGTCAAAGGATCCAAATAGGGACCACTTGTTTTCTAACTATATAACTTTGTTCATGACCATGAAATTTCCCATTTCCTTTTACTACAATAAAGACTTTTATCTATTAGAAGGGAAATAAAAATTGGAGTCCAAATTCCTATCTGATATAGAATCTCCTCAGTCATATAATCCACCAGTTTCAACTTCTATCACAGATACTTCTGTGGCTGATAATTTTACCAGCTGACAGCCTCTGCAAGGCAATCTGAAAGATTTTGTGCATCTAAGACATGTAAATGAAAAGAGAAACATCCAATCAGTTGGTCACCTGAATTCTTGCTTTGACTAGCAATAGGCTGCTCAGATACTGTCAAATATACAAATATTTGGAATCCTAACTACAGAATTTCAGGAGGCATGACTGAATCTGTCACTATGTTAGTGATAATATGTAACTTGAACAAACATATCAAAAAGAGGGAATACAGTATTTAAGAGGGAAATATATATGCCGGCTCTGCTTCCTACAACTGGGAAAACTTAGAAAAGTCACTAATCCCTGTAAGCTCCAGTCACACATGGGACTAACAATTGTGTGTTACTCTTAGAGCTATGGTGAGGAATAAATGAGATAATGCACATAAAACATTGAGCAAAGCATCTAATACCCAGTAAAGTGTCTATTTTTGGTCTGCTAAAAGAGAGTTATTCCACTTTGATTTTTAGTGTTCAGAATACTAGAGAAAACAGCAACAATAACTTTGATATTTTCTTTCATGCTATCCCAATTATTATGTGGGGTTCTTCATTTGAGTTCAAGATATTGAACCCAAATGTATGATATAAAGTCTCCTTCTGTCTATACTGTTTTGGTGCTAGCATCAGAACTGAGAAATAGAACTCCCCATCAGCCCCAGATCTCCCCAAGTCATTAGGAACAGAGGAAAATAGGATTGATGCCTTTTACACTGTCCCATTCCCACACTTTATACATGTCACTTAAGTTGGGGTGTTGTTGGAAATAGTGGTGATAAGGATAATAGTAATAACATGTATTTAGCGTGAACCATGTGGTCAAGACCCATTCTAAGAGCCATTCTAACAGTACAGCTGTTATGAAAACCAGCATGGAGGTCTCTCAAACAATTAAATATAGAATTGCCATATGACCTAGAAATCCCATTTCTGGGCATTTATTCAGAAGAAATGAAATCAGTATGTTGAAGAGACATCTGCACTTCTATGTTCAATGCACCATTATTCAAAGTAGCCAAAATATGGAATCAACCCAAGTGTGCATCGACAGGTGAATGGATAAAGAAAATGTCATACATACACAATGGAATACTCTTCAGTCTATAAACAGAAGAAAATCCTGTCATTTGCAACAATACGGATTAACCCAGATGAGATTATGCTTAGTGAAATGAGCCAGGCACAGAAAGACAAATACTACATGATCTCATTTATATTTGGAATCTAAAAAATTTCAAACTTGTAGAAGCAGAGAGTAGAATAGTGGTTACCAGGGATTGGGGGCAGGATGGGAATGGGAAGAGATTGGTTAAATGGTAGAAAGTTTCAGTTAGACAGGAGGAATGTGTTCTGCAGATCTATTGTACAACAAGGTCACTATAGTTAAGTTTGTGTATACTTGAAAGTCACTAAGAGCAGATTGTAAATGTTCTCATCACAGAAAATGATAAGGATGTGAGGTAACTGATTTGTTAATTAGCTTGATATAGTCATTCTACAACATATATGTTTACTAAAGGATCACATTGTACACTCTAAATATGTACAATTTTTGTGTCAATTGTACCCAATAAAAATGGGGAGAAAAAAAGAAAAAAGAGTCTTACATCGATGATCTTATTTAATACTTTTCCAAGCCCTATAAGTAAGTATTGTTATTCATATCTCTATTTGGTGATGAAGAAGACTTAATCACACACCTAATGAATGGTCTGGGTGGGATTAGAATACTTGTCCTTCTCACTTCAAAACTCATGCTTTTAACCACCACATTAGAGACGTAAGGCAAGACAGAGAAGGATAATGATGGTGATGATGATAATCATAATCATGCCAATAGACATTTATTGAGCTGTTACTACATGCCAGACATTATACTGCTTTGCATATATTTTGTCATCTAATTTCTACAACACTCCTGTGTGATAGTTTCTATTAGTACCACTGTTTTACTTAGGAACAACTTAAAGACATGAAATAACTTTCTCAAGTCTACATGGCTAGCAAGTGACAGAGCTAGGATTTGAATCAAGGTTCTTTGTGGATTAGCTATTTTTCTTAATGGTATAAAAGATTGAACAGTAGAAACAGGGCAGTAGATGTTGGTTAGCAGGTTTGGGGCAGGTATTACACTTATTCTATGCCTAGATAAAATGTTTGTGGATCTAGGTCCTGGTGATCCTTCTCTGCATGAGAGCAAGGAATCTGTACATTCAAATCCAGCACAGAGGCCTTGCAGAGCCTGGGGAAATGGCCTTGCCGATGCACAGTCTGCAGGGGCTGCACATTTTAATGAGCAATGAGCAATGGGCCTTCCAGATTCCTCGTCTTTCTTGTTCTCCTGGCCTAAGCTGAGCGAAGAGTCCTGTGAGGTGAATCATACTCTCAGTGAAGGATGAGACGATGGCCACTTGCCAAACAGTTTTCCAGCCTTTTCTTCAATTATCAAGGTTAGAGTTCTTAACTTTTACCCTTTGGAGGAAGTGCCTCAGCCACATGTGTCCAGCAAAACACAGCTTTTGACACTAGCCAGAAGTAAACAACAATTACCTCTCACTTGTCAAAACAGTCTCTTTTAGGGGAGAGAAAGTAATGAAATGGACAAGATTTTTTAGTCTGTGTCAGAACAGTCAAGGCCAGAGACACAGCATAACAACTCAAGGGGGGAATCAAGAGGTGTCCTTCCCCCACTTCCTCAATATACACAAGATCAGACAATGCACACGGGCTGCATGTATTAATGCCATGGAGGCATGCAACAAACGACTAGCATCCACGTAGTGAGATAAATCAAAGAGCCCTCTCAGGGGTTGAATATATATATATGGACTTTCAAACAACAGCAGAATTAAAGCCAAAGGCTTCACTTTTCTTTCAAAGAATTTACTTCCAATTAAAAAACAAAACCAAAATGAAAGAACTTTTGAACTATACCAGGACCTGGAGAGGACTTTGAAAAAGCTAAGACTTTCTACATATTTGCTCTCTCCTCTTCCCATTTTTTTCTCCACTCAAGATGGAGTATTAGCTGCCTACTTACATGGCACGGTTCTAGTTCAGGATGTCTGTGCTTCTCTTTGGACAATTATGACTATTACAGCTGCTCTCCTGCCCCCACCCACTACTAGCTTCCACTCACTTTTTACCTCCAGAAGGCTTTTTCTAAGTTAGTGATTGTGTTATTGTTCACCAGCTCTCAATGCTTCAGTGACCTCTACTTCAGACAAGAAAAAGTCCTGATTTCTTAGCCTACTCTTTGGTGCCATTGCCAACCGGTTCCTGTGTTCGTTACCAGACTCTTGGCCTGTCTCTCCCTCCTTATTCTTTCTACTCCATCTCAGCCACAAGAGTCTGGTTGCTGCTCTCCTTACTCATCATCATCCTTCCTGTCTCTCTCTATTTGACCAATTTCCTTTGGACTAACTTCTCTTGACTTATTTTCTATTTGGTAAACTCCTATTCATTCTTCAAGACACAGGTTAAACGCTGCCCCTATGGAACTCCTCCTCTGATTCTCCAAGGTGTTATACTTTTCTCATGAGTTTGTAATGAATTATTTAAATGTGATCCCAATGTGACTGGCAGCATCATAAGGTCAAACGTTGTATTTTTCTCACCATGAGCAATCACTATCAACTGGCAATGAATGAAACAATTTTATGTTAATACTTGTTAAGTAAATTGAATGGCGTTCTCTATCTACTGTAAATGTATTCTGCAGAGGGCACTGGACTAGGAGTCAGTAGTCTTGAATTTTGAATTACTCACTTGCTGTATGATCTGCGGCAAGCCCCGGCTTTCTCACCTGAAAAACAGGGATAATAGTACCCTCTTCTGAAAATCAGAGGAAAAATTGATGTGAAGATATCTGAGACATAAAGTAATATTCTAGTGCAAATGATCTGCTTTCAGTAAAGCACATCATTGTATAAAGCACTTGCTCTGGTCACAATAAGAGCAGGAAGAAGATTGAAATAAATGGTCGTCTCAGGCATTTTCATTATTACATAAAACGTGCTAATAGTTTAATCAAGACAGCACTAGGTAGGGATTAGATATTTCTCAGATATACTAACATAGACTTCAGGGCTTATGCTCAAATATCTCCTCATAGAGTTGTTTAGTGAACACCCAGTCTAAAGCAGACACATATTTTGTATCTTAACATTATTTTGCTTTTTTTTGTAGTTTGTGTGTGTTTACTGTTTGTATCTGTCACTATAATGTCAGCCTCATTGGAACAGGAGCTTTGTCTTGTTCACAGCTGTTTCCTAGTGCTTAGAACAGTGTGAGACATAGTAGGCACTCAGTCAATATTCCTTAAATAAACGAATTGTCATTCTCTGAGGACAAGTGACAGTATTGTTAAATTTCACATATAATCACGATTCTCAAGATAATTCAGATGGGATAATGTACATTAAAGTACTTTATAAACCATGAAGTTGTAATAACAGATTCATAATTGTGGCCCATTGAAAAATCCTGGTCTGATTGTTCTTATGCCATCTTAACAACCCAAGAAAAATGAGAAAGACTGAGTTAGTTGTCTGTTTAGTGTTTGCTCATGTGTTCTCATTTCTTTGGAATTAGAGAAAGACTTTAGAACTAGTTTAAATGCTTTGACAAATTCAGTATGATTTCCTTTGGTTAACACAGAGTGGTAATTAAGTCTGCAATTATATGTTCAGATTTTCATATTTTTCTTGTATGTGCATTTTGACAGTAATTGAACAAGGCAGTATTTGCAATATCCATTCTGAAACTGTTTCACAATATTTCATTACATGCCAAATTAATTTTTTAAACTCAAGTAGCAAATGAAAACTTCAGCATTGATCCAATTAATCCAACTGTGGGACCTTATTGCTAATATGCCCTAGCAGGGAAAACAGAGGGAGATGTTGGGTAAAATGTCTAGAAAGATTAGGGATATAGTTGGGGGATGGAGGAGATGCTGATGGTAAGCTTTATTTTTTATTCTTCTAAGTTACTTTTTTTTCTCATTAAACATCATTTGCTTCCTTGAGAATCAGCACAGTGGGAAGTTGAATAAACATTGATGAGGTATGCGTCTGATTTTTGAAAAGACCTGGGGAAATTTAATTTTCCCTTTTGGTCTGTCTTGTGTGTGAGTGATAGTGACTTACTCTGTGTGTGTGTGTGTGTGTGTGTGCATGTGTGTGTGTGTAGTTTAGAATGAAGTGAAATGGCCCAAAGCAGAATGGCATTTTGATTGTCTATGGCTCTTTTATTTGTCAAGTATACCAGTATGCCTTACAACGAGTAAGTGAATTAGAATCCCCTTCACTGTGATAAAAACTTGAGATGAGAGGTATGGAAATTCTCAGTGGAATATAAAATCCCTTTGCATATATGTGCTCTCTCTCTCTTGTGAGCTGATGATAGGAAAAGAAACCTGCTCTCTGTTAGGTGAGCAGCCCCTTTATAAAGTTCGGCCTGTCTGCCAGCTTCCGTCATTATAGATTTATTTATTCATTTAAGCATTTAGTCATTCAACAAATAGTTACTGAGTATCTATACTGAGCCTAGGACTGTGACAAGTACTGAAGATACTATGAAGAGCAAAATCAAATCCAGTTTTCATCTCAAAGCGGTTAAAATCTAGTGGAGCAGCATGTGAAAATCACATAGCTCTCCAGATGTATAGTGAAACTACAACTAAGGTAAATGCTATGAGTTGTTGAGCTATCTATGAGCTTAAAAATAGAAAATTTGACCTTACCAATGAGGTCCAAGAAGTCTTCCCTGAGAAAGTGATGCTTGCATTGAGATTAGGATGGAGGAGCTGAAGGGTTAGCGTGTTGAATGAGGGTGAGTAGGTGATAGGTGGTGGCTGGGAGATGGGACATAATATGCAAAGGTTCTGAAATGGGAGTAATTATGGTTAAAGCAGATGATGGTAATGGGACGACAGGGCAAGAAGAAGCTGGAGAGATTGGAAGGAAATGATACGTGGCAGCCTTATAGATAATAAAGTTAACACTTTTGGGGTGCTTATTTTGTTCTAGTCACTCTTCTAAGTGTTTTACCATATTAAGTCATTTAATTCTTCTGAAATCCCATGAGATATGTAAAATTATAAATTTCATTTTACTCACTAGGAGTCAGAGGCATAGTGAAGTTAAACAACTTGCTGAAGGTGAGTGGTAGCGTTTTGGAAGCAGTGGAGTCAGGATTTGCACTGTTTTGCTCTACAGTAAAAGCTCTTAATACAATATTACCCTTGAGGGCAAAGCACCAACTTTCTGGCTGTCTCTCTCCGGATTTGTATAATGACAATGTATAGAAATTCAGAATTTCAGAGGCTTTAAAAACTTCAAGAAATTGCTTGAAAAATTCTGCATGTGCAATAAGTAAGATTATTTTGTTTTTTAAAACCTTTTTATTTTGAGATAACTGTAGATTTAGATGCAATTATAAGAAATGATACACAGAGATCCTATGTATGCTTAACCCAGGTTCCCCGACTGGTAACCTCTTGCATAAATTTAGTATAATATCACAATCAGGAAATTGATGTTGGTATAATCCACCAACCTTATCCAAATTTCATAAGTTTTATATGTATTGATGTGTGTATTTGCATATTTATGTGTATGTATATATGTGTAAATTTAGTTTTATATGATTTTATCATGTGTGGGTTTATATAACCACCATCATAATGAAGAAATAGAACAGTTTCATGAGAAGGATTGCTGGTGCCACCCTTTTATAGACACAGCCATTTCCTTCCCCCACCAATACCTATCTAGATTATTTTTAAGGCAAACAGCTTATATATTATTCCATCATTGTTTGTCATATAAATCTAATCTAATTCTCTCATTATCATAGCACTGGCTGTACCATCTGGTGAGTATTCTTTTTCATCCTTGACATTGTTCAGTATGAAATGGTTAACTTAATGTATAAAGAGTGACTAATGAATAAGATACCTCAGTTGGCTTTTGATGAGCTATTACTATATAAAAATTGCACTGCAAATAAATAGGTAAAGACTTCCCCAAAAGAGAAAATCTTATTTTTCAAAAAACAGAAGTCATCTTTCTTGCCCCTGCCTTTACTGCTATGTACTCGTTACACTCTACGTAGCCTCTCAGGCTCTGATCACGCCTTCTGGAGTCATTGCAATGCTGAATACTACTTGCTATTTTTATCATTGGTACTGTTATCAGCCTGACATGTCTCCCATGATCTAGTTTTTCCATCCTCTAGAACATTTCCCGCGGAGAAGCCAGAGTGATCATTATAAAAATAAAATCTAGACATCTAATTTTCCTGCCTGAAATTCCTCAGTGGCTTTCCATGACTTCCCATGACTTTCCAGACCAAGCCCCATCTTAGCCTGCCATACTGGGCTCTTCATGGCTTGGCCCAGCTTGCTCTCCAGCCTCTCCCTGTACATATATAGGAAGTGACTTGCCATCTTTTTCCCCTGGGCCATTGTGTATACATTCCAGACCCCGATGATGCCTCCTCTGGAAAGACCTCCCTAATTGCCCTTTGCTACAGGTTTTGTGTCGCTTCATTATGCTCTCTTGACAGTATTACAGAGTAATTAAGAGGTTGAGTTCTCAAATCAGGTTGATCTAGACTTAAATCCCATCTCTGCTACTTAGCACACATGTGACCTTGGATGAGTCCCATCACCTGAGTTTCCATTTCTATGTTTGTAATAATAAGGACTTTGTCAAGTTGTAAAGATTGAAGAAAAGAACACATGTAAGAGCATCATGGCTGGCACAGAGCAGAGCTCAGTTAATGAGTGGCTTTTGTAGCTATGATGGTGCTCTGGGCTTCCCTGCAGCACCGCACTAGCTGCACCAACTTGTGAGCAACTTACTTGTAAGGCCTGTGCTTTAGTACTTTGACTCCCAGCCCCTTGCACAATGTGGGTGCTTAGAAGTAGACGAATGAAAGAAGTAGACCCAGAAAGAAAAGAAATGGATCAGGTTTCCAGTTGCTGCAGTGTCTGCTTTTTTTCAGAGTTTGGCCTTCATTGTTTGGCCTTAAGTCAGTTTTTAGAATGTCAGATGTATCCACCTTTAAATGCAAGCCCCAAATTTATTCCAAACCCCAGTAGAAATGGTTATTGGTTTCTTGCAGTTGTTGCTGTGTGTTTTTTTGAAAAACATTCACATGCTTGTCCTTAAATCATTGAGTAAACTGAATCCTCTGAGTCTGAACAAAAGCTTAATTTTTGCCTGAGGAGAGAAGCACTGGGTTTAAAAGACAGAGAGAAAGTGAAAAAGAAAAAGCACCCAAAAACTGTCTCATGGTAACTGCTGATCAGATTTGGAAACTGTGCAATCGAGTCCAAGAACAAGAAAGTTCGTAGTGAGCTTTCCCTGTTGCATCTGTAGAGGCGAAATGAAGAGATGAGGTGAATCAGCCACCAAGGACTTCAGGTGAGAAAAACCCTCAACTCCATATTATTTAGAAATTTAAAAAGGCGATATCATTAAGGACTTTAAATTTTGTCCCACTCCTGGAGAACAGGGGTGTGTGTGTATGTATATCAGATTCTCCTAGAGATTTCTTTCACCCCAATTTACCTGCAAATTGCAAGGAGAAACTTTGCAAAGGGGATCCATCATGGTGAAGAAAGGAGCTGTGAGATTGGCCTAATTTAGTTTGAGTTCTATTTCTGCCTGTCACTCACTCTCTGATGTTGGGCAGATCACTTAACCTTCTGAGTCTTGGTTTCCTCGTTTGTAATGCGAACATATTGAAATAATACAACTTGACTGTGAAGGTTGAATGAGATAACACAGCCCAATGGCATAGAATAAATGTTCAGTGACTAATCTCATTAGTATTTGTATTAATATTCGTATTGATATTAGCATTAGGATTGGTTCTGGTTACTTTTAAAGCTAAGAGAGGAAAATATAATTAGCTAACGCGTCAAACTCTTCCTATGTAACAGAGGCCATGGTAGGGGTCCAATGTGCACTGTGACAGTCTCACAGTAAACCCGTGAGATAGGTATTATTTCTGTTTTTCTAGAGGAGGAAACTGAGGCTCACAGCCACCTTGTCCCACAGCCGTCCAGAAGGAGAATTGCTGCTCAGATCCTATGACTGTAACCTGGAGTGGTTGGTTGGTTCCGAGTTATTCCAGGAAACTTGGATTGAAGCTTTTTCTGAGGGGACCTAGTTTTGTGGGTTTATGCACTTCCCATCGCATTGAATGAAGTCACTGGGACATCAAACACATCAGCTTATCAAACGCATCAGCTTTTGAGCTTCCACGTTAGCAAGGGACAAACTTACAGAATTACCACATAGAGAACAAAACCACGTTTTCCCTCTTTGCTTTGCTTCTGGATCCGTGGCTTCTCTGAGTTACTAATGGTTTCTATTCTTTCTCAAATCTCCAGTTAGTTTCACTCTTTGGCTTAATTAGGGGAGAGTTTACCTTCATCTAGGGCCATCCTCCTGAGGCCTCTCTGTACCCAGGAAATGGCCAAATCCTAGCGCTCTGGCTGGAGTGCCCAGAGGCCACGCACGGATTCTTGTTCTGGGATCTGCACTCTATACTAATGAGGGGGGACGGCTGCTCTGCAGAGATGGGCTGAAAGCAAGTGGCAGAATCTCTTGGGGCCAACCCATGACCCATTCCTGTGAATGCCACTTTGAGACTGCGACTCTGCCCAGTCCCTAATACACAAATGGTGGGTGAGGGAGCCAGCCAGGGAGGATCATCTAGGCTGGCACAGAGTGGTGTGCTTCAGAGGGCTCTGCTATTAGAGAGACTTCTGAGGGGAGCTGACCTGGGCTTTCAGCCTATTTTGCAGTGGCTCCTTGACCCCTGAAAAACAAAAAAATCCTCTGAGAAGCAGCACAGATTTCTAAAGACATTAGCAGAATAAGAAAGAAATGTGAAATTCTCCTTCTAGGCATATGCACCAGAAAAACTTTTGTTTTTCAAACAAAAGTGGTCATGTGCATGTGGAAACTAGTACAAGGATGTTTGTTGCTACATTATTTATAATAAAGAAAAGTTTAAAGTAATTTATAATATGCCTAAATATAAGATAACTAAAAATATGCAGTGACACCTTCTATGAGTTGAATATTTGTGTTCTCCCAAGATTGGTATGAGGAAGCCCTAACTTCCCAGTGTTGCTAATACTGGGAGTGTTTGGAGAGAGTGCCTTTATGGAAATACTTAAGTTTAAATGAGACCATAGCAGGGGACCCTGATAGAGCTTGCTTTCCTGCCCCTCCCCAACCCAACCCCTGCACAGAAAGTAGAGGCCACAGCGAGATGGTGGCCACCTACCAGCTGAGAAGAGACCTCAGAATAAAACCTGCCATGTCTACACTTTGATCTTCCCAACCTTCAGAAGGATTGTGAGAAATAAATTTTTGTTGTTTGAGTCTTCCAGTATGTGGTATTTTTTACAGTGGCCTGAGCTAATACGCTCCCCTTCCTTTTTAAAATGAGAAGATCAAAAAATGGTTTGGGGCCAAATTGAATATATGAACTTTGTTAGGGATGTGAAAAGTCAACTGTTTATTTAAAATGTTAGCGATACCTATTTAAAATTACATGTTTTACAAAATAATAATTTAGAAGTGTTTTTTCCTCCAGTTGCATCTGTTAGATGATGATTTGACTTAACATTTCTCCCATGTGTCTTTGACATCATGTTTCTCATATAAAAAGAACCACTTTCTGAGTCATATAAATTGTATCCCAGGGCATGTGATACTCAGTAGTTTACAAATCAGTCTACAACACTTTGTCTAGAAATTTTACCCCAACTACAAGGATCCATGTCTTAATATTAAGATGGCTGGTTTATTTATTTGTCTTGCTATATATTTGCTCTCCACAACCTGACCAACTACTGTATTGTTTTAAGGTGATCTTTAAAGGGTTTATACATAATGGCACACAACACTTGCAATTACTTATAAGTGATTACCTAGTCCATGTTAAATTCCTTCCTTCCTTCTTTCTTTCCTCTTGTTTTTCTTCTCCTTCTTCTTTTTCTCCTCCTCCTCCTTCTTCTCCTACTCCTCTCATCCTCCTCCTCTTCTTCCTTCTCTTCCTCCTTCTCCTCCTCCTCCTTCTCCTCCTACTCCTCTCATCCTCCTCCTCTTCTTCCTTCTCTTCCTCCTTCTCCTCCTCCTCCTTCTCCTTTTTCTTCCAAAGATAGTATTGCTTCAAGTTATTTCTGGTAATGTATCTTCCCCAGCAATGTCGTGTGGTTTGAAATAAAGTAAATGCAAGATCGCACTGTAATATGAAAGACTTTGTGAAGTCTAATGTATGGGTACTTCTTTATCTGAGTGATAATTTTGGGGGCAATGTTGCATCATGTTCTGGCATACACGCCATCATTTGGGAAAAGAAAAAGAAAGTATATTCATATAATGAAATACTATACAGAAGTGAAAACATGAACTCTTCTCTGTCTCTCTGTGCCTCTCTTATTTTCTGTCTCTTTCTTTCTCTCTCTCTCTCTCATGTGTTTGTGTGTGTGTATGTGTCCCTGTATCTATGGATGGATACACAGTGTAACCGATAAAACACATTGCAGAAGCTACATGTAGTATGACATTTATACAAATAAAATACCTAAAATAATATAATACAGCTGCTGTTTGATGTATTTATATGCATGTAAAAATATAAAAGGGACTGGATAGATATAGTTCAAATAAATGGTCTTGAAGAAAGGAGAGATGAAGAGACTAGGAATTGGGACAAAGAAATTTTATCTTAATTTGCAATGTTTTATTTCATTTATTTAAAGAAAAAACTTGAAGCAAATATGACAACATTTTAATAGTTTTTATCTTTTGATGGGAGGTATATGTTTTAGTCTTTTTTTATATTTTTAAAATTTCTCAACAAATGAATTAATTAAAGAAATGAAAAGCAGCACGGCAATTTTCTTTCACTGGTAGAGAAACAGGCTGTATTAGAAGGAACATAAATTGAATGATGTTAACATTTTTTCTAGCAGGGCACCTTTCTATGGTCAAATACAAGTTGGAGCTGGTGCTTTCTATCCATATGGTAAATTAAGACTATGTTTGTCACCAACCAGGTTTCAGAGAGAGGAGGATTGATCTGGTGTTGGCGTTGGGGAAGTAAAGCAGTATTCTTTGAGGAAGTAAAGCAGTATTCTTTGAACTTTGAGCCAAGAGGATACCTGGCTGTGACTAGTTTCTCTGCCCTACACAGTACGTGGGGTCTGCTCCAGGCTGCATTTCTTGCCATCGCCAACTACCTGTTCCTTGAAGAACAAAGATAGGAATTATGAGGCAGAATTGGCAACCTGGTGGTCCTTGAATGTATCCATTCCAGATATACCTTATATATATGTATAATATATATATGTGTGTGTGTAATGTATACAGCCTACACAATGATTTTAAAACTGACTCATTTAAAAATGGGGATATTTTGCAACCACACTGGATCCCCATGTTGTACATGGCAGGAATTGATTGCAGCTAATTGGAGTCTGCTCCAGTTTTCCACAGAGCCCTTTCAACAATCAGCTTCATTCAAGCATTGACAGGCCCCTGTAGGAATTTGAGCATGCTGCCCCATGTAGAGTAACCATGTGACAGGCAATAGCTAAGACTCTGGGATAGATGGTGCCAATCTTTCACAGAAATGCTGGCAAAGCATTATACAGGAAAGTTCATTTTAGCTCCCCACTGTGCCTCATTATAAATAAATGGTCGGAACATTTAAATATGCCACAAAAGAATGACTAGGATCTCAGCAACTGGCAATTCTTCTTTCTCTCCAGCCTGAGATTAACTAACTGACATTCCTCATCTTTAATTTCTGTGAATTAAACACTGCCGTAGATTTGTTAACTCCCTGTCAACTTAGAATCTATATACACATTAGCTAATTATGTCCCTTGGGATATAGCGGGGCGGGAAGGGGGACTCTTTTGCCTGTCAAATGGGAGCACGTTTAATGCACATTGTGCTCAATTATATATACTCAGAAAAGAAACAAATGAGTAAAATAAGAATGTGGTCCAGGTTAATAGAAAGTTTATTTTTATGTATTCATTCAACATATATTGAGTACTATGTTCCCGGCATTGTGCTAGTTTCTAGGGATGAGATGATAATATGAAAACAGGCAATCCTTGTCTGCTTGAGGTTTAAATTCTAGTAGGAGAAGGATACTAAAACATATTTATACAGTTAATAATTAATTAATTACAACACATTGTATTTATAGGAAACCCAGAATGTCAAGGGAGGGTATAACATTGGGAATCAGCCCCGTGCCAGGTGGCTGGGCAGGTTCCTGAGAAAGGCATGGGATGGGTGTATGGGAAGCTGGCTGCCTGAAGAGAGAGAGGGGGAAGGACATTCAGGGGATGAGAATTGCAGGTGAACAGATGAGGCAACAACACTGTGTGTTGGGAAACTGAAGAAGGCTTCTGCGTGCTGTGGTTTGGCGTGGGAAGGGGAGAGAGGTACAAGATGAGACCTGACAGATACTTTGAGGGAAGCTTGGCAAGGGCAAGGATTTAAGCTTGTCATTTTTACCTCTTTGTTGCAGATATTTTTATTTATAGAGAGGATTTCCTGCTTTTCCCTGCCTTTACCATCAGTTCAGACGACGCAGGAATGGCTGCTATTGAAGTCACTTTAGACACTTCAGGGGAAATGCCTCCAAATGTTATGTCCTGTATGCCAGGAGCAATAAAGAATGCAGAATTCAATAAAATAACATAGTCTTGGTTTAGGGGGAAAATGTTCCTTTACAGACATTTTTTATACCCCAAAGAAAGAAAAAGCTCGCCTAAATAGGTGGCTTTGCACTGGTAAGATATTCTAGGTTCTCACTAGGTGCTCAAATTGACCGGAATCCTGATTACTTGCTCACCATTGAGAGCCAAGTTATTTCTAAATGAGGGTAGCTCATTATTTAAATTACAAAGAACATAAGTATGATTTGGAAACCTAATATATATCTTTTTTTTGTTTTTTTGAAATGAAGTCTCGGTCTGTCGCCCAGGCTGGAGTGCAGTGGTGCAATCTCAGCTCACTGCAAGCTCCGCCTCCCAGGTTCACGCCGTTCTCCTGCCTCAGCCTCTCCGAGTAGCTGGGACTACAGGCACCCGCCACCACACCCGGCTAATTTTTTGTATTTTTAGTAGAGACGGGGTTTCACCGTGGTCTCGCTCTCGACTGACCTCGTGATCCGCCCGCCTCGGCCTCCCAAAGTGCTGGGATTACAAGTGTGAGCCGCCGCGCCCGGCTGGAAACCTAATATGTATCTTAATGAGTTTTACAATAATTCCATTTAAGATGTTTCAATTGTAATTTTAGACTAATTCTTTAGGGCAGAGGCTAACCTAGCACTTCCCGTTTTATTTAATTTTTTTGTAATATAAAATAAATCAATTTTGAAATGGTTCAGCACTTTCAATTAATTTTAATGGTCTGCTAGTCTCCACGTCATTGGATCACAGCCTGTGAATTCAGACATGTTGTTGAGCTTTTTAATAGGTCCTTAAGAATAGTACATTGCCTGTATTAGATTCTTGCTAAAATACAAAGAGCTCCTACTCAATTGGTTTATCATGACAGTGAATCTCTAAAATAAATATGGTTAATAAAGCCTCATCAGAAGCAACTGTATGGCTTTTATAGGTAAAGCAAGTTAATGTTTTTCAAGTGGATGATCAGAAAAGTGTAAGAAAGTAACTATCAGAGGAAAACCAAGTAGTGGTTTATAGGGTATGTGGCTGTTATTGACATCAACCTCAAAAACTTAGGATGTATCTCAAATATCTTCAGATTTCCATTTTAAGCAATTTTCTCTATGCTTTTAGCCTAGGTTACTGCTTGGGATAAAACAGTGTGTCTAACACAGCAATTATTTATACACATCCTAAAGGTTACCTTCAGCAGATTTGAGATACCCCTTAAATTCAGTGTCTTATGAGTAGTGATTGAATTTATTTATAAGGACAAGTTTTTCTTTATCTCGGTGTTTGGGAGACTCTTAAATTGTGAATTATAAAAGAAGTCAGGCTCCTGGTGCTAGATAACTTTAAATATAACTTTCATCAAGTCAACAATAGTATCTGTGTTCATACAACTCCACCAGAGAAGTCTTGGTGCTGAGGGCAGGTTGTGATATGAAAAGCCATTGTAAAATGATGTCATGGCAAGTTAAAGACAGTGGCAACAACAGAATTGTGAGAAGTTATGGGACACAAAAATGGAACATTTAGGAACCCTGTGGATCAGGGAAATATTAAGGTCGAAATTGAGTTTACCATAGAGCAAGGTTTCTCAGCCTCAGAACTATTGACAATTTGGACTGGATAAACCTTCGTTGTAAGGGATTGTTCTGCGTACTTTAAAATGTTTAGCAGCATACCTGGCCTCTATCTGCTAGATGCCAATAGCAACCCCTTCCCTGAGTTGTGACACCAAAAATGTCTTTAGCTATTGCCAGGTATCTCCTCGTGGAAAAAATTGCACCTGCTTGAGAACAACTGGTATAGGAAATTCCACACAGCAGAGATATCACTAAAGGATTGATTGATGCAAATGACTGATAACCACAAATGTTAATCCTCTATATTGTTAGCCTAGACAACTTCTCTTACTTCCAATCTTTGTATTTAACTGGCAACATCTGTATTTAGATGTCTGAAAGACACTTTATTCTTTATTCTGAATAGGTACAAACGTGCACTCATGGCCGGGTGCGGTGGTTCACGCCTGTAATCCCAGCCATTCGGAAGGCCGCAAGGCGGGAGGATCACGAGGTCAGGAGCTCGAGACCAGCCTGGCCAATATGGTAAAACCCCATCTCTACTAAAAATACAAAAATTAACTGGGCTTGGTGGCGCACACCTGTAGTCCCAGCTACTTGGGAGGGTGAGGCAGAAGAATCGCTTGAACCCGGGAGGCAGAGGTTGCAGTGAGCTGAGATCGTGCCACTGCACTCCAACCTGGGTGACAGAGAGAGACTGTGTCTCAAACACACAAACACACACACAAACAAACAAAACCAAGAGTGCACTCATGACATTATTATTATTATTATTATTATTATACTTCAAGTTCTGGGACACATTTGCAAAACGTGCAGGTTTGTTACATAGGGATACATGTGCCATGGTGGTTTGCTGCACCCATTAACCCACCATCTACATCAGGTATTTCTCCTAATGCTATGGGTCCCCTAGCCCACCACCCACACAGGCCCCAGTGTGTGATGTTCCCAACCCTGTGTCCATGTGTTCTCGTTGTTCAACACCCACCTATGAGTGAGAATATGCAATGCTTGGTTTTCTGTTGCTGTGTTAGTTTGCTGGGAATGATGGTTTCCAACTTCATCCATGTCCCTGCAAAGGACATGAATTCATTCTTTTTTATGGCTGCATAGTATTCCATGGTGTATATGTACCACATTTTCTTTATCCAATCTATCACTGATGGGCATTTGGGTTGGTTTCAAGTCTTTGCTATTGTGAACAGTGCTATAATAAACATACATGTACATGTGTCTTATAGTAGAATAATTTATAATCCTTTGGGTATATACCCAGTAATGGGATGGCTGGGTCAAATGGTATTTCTGGTTCTAGATCCTTGAGGAATTGCCACACTGTCTTCCACAATGGTTGAACTAATTAACACTCCCACCAATAGTGTAAAATCGTTCCTGTATCTCCACATCTTCTCCAGAATCTGTTGTTTCCTGACTTTTTAGTAATCACCATTTTAACTGACATGAGATGGTATCTCATTGTGGTTTTGATTTGCATTTCTGTAATGACCAGTGATAATGAGCTTTTTTTCATGTTTTTTTTGGCCACATAAATGTCTTCTTTTGAGATGTGTCTGTTCATATCTTTTACCCACATTTTGATGGAGTTGTTTGTTTTTTTTTCTTGTAGATTTGTTTAATTCCCTTGTAGATTCTGGATATCAGCTCTTTGTCAGATGGATAGATTGCAAAAATTTTCTCCTATTCTGTAGGTTTCCTGTTCACTCTGATGATAATTTCTTTTGTTGTGCAGAAGCTCTTTAGTTTAATTAGATCCCATTTGTCAATTTTGGGTTTTGTTGCCATTGCTTTTGGTGTTTTAGTCATGAAGTCTTTGCTCATGCCTGTGTCCTGAATGGTATTGCCTAGGTTTTCTTCTGCGTTTTTATGGTTTTAGGTCTTACTTTTAAGTCTTTAATCCATCTTGGGCTAATTTTTGTATAAAGTGTAAGGAAAGGGTCCAGTTTCAGTTTTCTGCATATGGCTAGACAGTTTTCCCAGCACCATTTATTAAATAGGGAATCCTTTCTCCATTGCATGTTTTTGTCAGGTTTGTCAAAGATCAGATGGGTGCAGATGTGTGGCATTACTTCTGAGTGCTCTGTTCTGTTCCATTGATCTATATATCTGTTTTGGTACCAGTACCATGCTGTTTTGGTTACTGGAGACTTGTAGTATAGTTTAACATCAGGTCGTGTGGTGCCTCCAGCTTTATTCTTATTGCTTAGGATTGTCTTCACTATGTGGAGTCTTTTTTGGTTCCATATGAAATTTAAAGTAGTTTTTTCTACTCTGTGAAGAAAGTCACTGGTAGCTTGATGGGGATAGCATTGAATCTATAAATTACTTTGGGCAATATGACCATTTTCATGATATTGATTCTTCCTGTCCATGAGCATGGAATGTTTCTCCATTTGTTTTTATCCTCTCTTATTTCCTTGAGTAGTGGTTTGTAGTTCTCCCTGAAGAGATCCTTCACATCCCTTGTAATTTGTATTGTTAGGCATTTTATTCTCTTTGTAGTAATTGTGAATGGGAGTTCACTCATGATTTGGCTTTCTGTCTTTTATTGGTGTATAGAAATGTTTGTCATTTTTACACATTGATTTTGTATCCTGAGACTTTGCTGAAGTTGCTTATCAGCTTGAGGAGATTTGGGGCTGAGACGATGGGGTTTTCTAAATATACAATCATGTCATCTGCAAGCAGAGACAATTTGACTTCCTCTCTTCCCATTTGAATACCCTTTATATCTTTCTCTTGCCTAATTGCCTGGAATTCCAATACTATGTTGAATAGGAGTGGTGAGAGAGGGCATCCTTGTTTTGTGCCAGTTTTCAAAGGGAATGCTTCCAGTTTTTGCCCATTCAGTATGATATTGGCCGTGGCTTTGTCATAAAGAGCTCTTATTATTTTGAGATACACTCCATCGATACCTAGTTTATTGAGAGTTTTTAGCATAAAGAGTTGTTGAATTTTGTCAAAGGCCTTTTCTGCATCTATTGAGATAATCATGTGGTTTTTGTCATTGGTTCTGTTTACATGATGGATTATGTTTATTGTTTTACATGTGCTGAACCAGGCTTGCATCCCAGGGATGAAGGCGACTTGATCGTGGTGGATAAGCTTCTTGATGTGCTGCTGCATTCGGTTTGGCAGTATTTTATTGAGGATTTTTGCATCAATGTTCATCAGGTATATTGGCCTGAAATTTTGTTGTAGTTGTTGTGTCTCTGCCAAGTTTGGTATTAGGATGATGCTGGCCTCATAAAATGAGTTAGGAGGAGTAACCTCTTTTTCTATTGTTTGGAATAGTTTCAGAAGGAATGGTACCAGCTCCTCTGGTAGAATTCAGCTGTCAATCTGTCTGGTCCTGGGCTTTTTTATTTGGTATGCTATTAATTATTGCCTGAATTTCAGAACTTCTCATCGTTTTATTCAGGGATTTGACTTTTTCATGGTTTAGTCTTGGGAGGGTGTTTGCATCCAGGAATTTATCTTCTAGATTTTCTAGTTTATTTGCATAGATGTGTTTAAAGTATTCTCTGATGGCAGTTTGTATTTCTGTGGGATCAGTGGTGATATCCCCTATATCATTTTTTATTGTGTCTATTTGATTCTTCTCTCTTTTATTCTTTATTAGTCTAGCTAGTGGTCTATTTTAATCTTTTCAGAAAACCAGCTCCTGGATTCATTAATTTTTTGAAGGGCTTTTCGTGTCTCTATCTCCTTCAGTTCTGTTCTCATCTTAGTTATTTCTTGTCTCTGCTAGCTTTTGAATTTGTTTGCTCTTGCTTCTCTAGTTGTTTCAATTTTGATGTTAGAGTGTTGACTTTAGATCTTTCCCGCTTTCTCCTGTGGCCATTTAGTGCTGTAAATTTCCCTCTAAACACTGCTTCAGCTGTGTCCTAGAGATTCTGATATGTTGTATCTTTGTTCTCATTGGTTTCAAATAACTTATTTATTTCTGCCTTGATTTCGCTGTTTACCCAGTAGTCATTCAGGAGCAGGTTGTTCAGTTTCCATGTAGTTGTGCGGTTTTGAGTGAGTTTCTTAATCACGAGTTCTAATTTGATTGCACTGTGGTCTGAGAGACTGTTTGTTATGATTTCCTTTTTTTTTTTTTTGCATTTGCTGAGGAGTGTTTAACTTCCAATTATATGGTAAATTTTAGAATAACTGTGATGTGATGCTGAGAAGAATGAATATGCTATTGATTTATGGTGGAGAATTCTGTAGATGTCTATTAAGTCCACTTGGTCCAGAGCTGAGTTCAAGTCCTGAATATCCTTGTTAATTTTCTATCTTGTTGATCTGTCTAATATTGACAGTGGAGTGTTAAAGTCTCCCACTATTATTGTGTGGGAGTCTAAGTCTCTTTGTTGGTCTTATGAACTTGCTTTATGAATCTATGAATCTAGGTGCACCTTTATTTGGTGCATTTACATTTAGGATAGTTAGCTCTTCTTGTTGCACTGATCCCTTTACCATTATGTAATGCCCTTCTTTGTCTTTTTTGATCTTTGCTGGTTTAAAGTCTGTTTAATCAGAGGCTAGGATTGCAACCTATGCTTTTTTTTTTTTTTTTTTTTGCTTTCCATTTGCTTGGTAAATATTCCTCCATCCCTTTGTTTTGAGCCTGTGTGTGTCTGTGCACATGAAATGGGTCTCCCGAATACAGCACACTGATGGGTCTTGACTATCCAATTTGCCAGTCTGTGTCTTCCAATTTGGGCATTTAACCCATTTACATTTAAGGCTAGTATTTTTATGTGTGAATTTGATTCTGTCATTATGGTGCTAGCTGGTAATTTTGCCTGTTAGTTCATGCAGTTTCTTCATAGCGTCGATGGTCTTTACAATTTATTATGTTTTTACAGTGGCTCGTACTGGTTTTTCCTTTCCATATTTAGTGCTTCCTTCAGGAGCTCTTGTAAGACAGGTCTGGTGGTGACAAAATCTCTTAGCATTTGCCTGTCTGTAAAGGATTTTATTTTTCCTTCGCTTATGAAGCTTAGTTTGGCTGGACATGAAATTCTGGGTTGAAAATTCTTTTCTCTAAGAATGTTGTATATTGGCTCTCACTCTCTCCTGGCTTGTAGGGTTTTGGCAGAGAGATCCACTGTTAATCTGATGGGCTTCCCTTTGTGAGTAACCCGACCTTCCTCGGTGACTGTCCTTAACATTTTTTCCTTAATTCTAAGCTTGGTAAATCTGACAATTGTGTGTCTTGGAGTTGCTCTTCTTGAACGGTATCTTAGTGGTGTTCTCTGTATTTCCTTTTTTTTTTTTTTGAGACGGAGACTCGCTCTGTCACCCGGGCTGGAGTGCAGTGGCGCGATCTAGGCTCACTGCAAGCTCCGCCTCCCGGGTTCACGCCATTCTCCTGCTTCAGCCTCTCCGAGTAGCTGGGACTACAGGCGCCCGCCACCACGCTTGGCTAATTTTTTTTTGTATTTTTAGTACAGACGGGGTTTCACCATGGTCTCGATCTCCTGACCTCGTGATCCACCCGCCTTGGCCTCCCAAAGTGCTGGGATTACAAGCGTGAGCCACCGCGCTCGGCCGGTGTTCTCAGTATTTGCTGAATTTCAGTGTTGGCCTGTCTTGCTAGGTTGGGGAAGTTCTCCTGGATGTTATCCTGAAGAGTGTTTTCCCACTGGGTTTCAATTCTCCCCATCACTTTCAGTACACCAATCAAACATAGATTCAGTCTTTTCCCATAGTCTCATATTTCTTGGAGGCTTTGTTCGATCATTTTCATTCTTTTTTCTCTAATCTTGTCTTCACACTTTATTTCATTAAGTTGATCTTCAATCTCTGATGTCCTTTCTTCTGCTTGATCTGTTCGGCTATTGATACTTGTGTATGATTCACAAAGTTCTTGTGCTGTGATTTTCAGCTCCATCAGGTCATTTGTGTTTTTTTCTAAACTGATTATTCTAGTTAGCAATTCCTCTAACCTTTTTTCAAGGTTCTTAGCTTTCTTCCATTCGGTTAGAACATGCTCCTTTAGCTCGGTGGAGTTTGTTGTTATTCACCTTCTGAAGCCTACTTCTATCAACTTGTCAAACTCATTCTCCGTCCAGTTTTGTTCCCTTGCTGGAGAGGAGTCGTGATCCTTTGGAGGAGAAGAGGAGTTCTGGTTTTTGGAAGTTTAGGCCTTTTTGAGCTGTTTTTTCCTCATTTTTGTGGATTTATCTATCTTTGGTCTTTGACGCTGGTGACCTTCGGATGGGGTTTTTGTGTGGACATCCTTTTTGTTGATGTTGATGCTATTCCTTTCTGTTTGTTACTTTTCCTTCTAACAGTCAGTCCTCTCTGCTACAGGTCTGCTGGAGTTTGCTGAAGGTCCACTCCAGACCCTGTTTGCCTGGGTTTCACCAGCAGAGGCTGCAGAACAGCAAAGATTGCTGCCTATTCCTTCCTTTGGAAGCTTCGTCCCAGAGGGGCACCCACCAGATGCCCGCCAGTGCTCTCCTGTATGAGGTGTTGGTTGACCCCTGCTGGGAAGTGTCTCAGTCAGGAGGCATGAGGTCACGGACCCACTTGAGCAGGCAGTCTGTCCCTAAGCAGAGTTTGAGCACTGTGCTGGGACATCCGCTGCTCTCTTCAGAGCTGGCCGCTGCTCTCTTCAGAGCTGGCAGGCAGGAACATTTAAGTCTGCTGAAGCTGCACCTCCTCCCCCAGGTGCTTTGTCCCAGGGAGATGGGAGTTTGATCTATAAGCCCCTTACTGGGGCTGCTGCTTTTCTTTCAGAGATGCCCTGCCCAGAGAGGAGGAATCTAGAGAGGCAGTCTGGCTACAACAGCTTTGCCAAGCTGTGGAGGGCTCTTTCCAGTTTGAACTTCCAGGTGGCTTTGTTTACACTGTGAGGGGAAAACTGCCTACTCCAGCCTCAGTAATGGCGGACTCCCCTCCCCTCACCAACTCGAGCATCACAGGTCGACTTCAGACTGCTGTGCCGGCAGTGAGAATTTCAAGCCAGTGGACCTTAGCTTGCTGGGCTCCGTGGGGGTGGGATCTGCTGAGGTAGACCACTTGGTTCCCTGGCTTCAGCCCCCTTTTCCAGGGGAGTGAATGGTTCTGTCTCACTGGCATTCCAGGCTCCACAGGGGTATGGAAAAACCTCCTGCAGCTAGTTTGGTGTCTGCTCAAATGGCTGCCCAGTTTTGTGCTTGAAACCCAGGGCCCTGGTGGTGTATTCACCCAAGGGAATCACCTGGTCTGTGGGTTGCGAAGACCATGGGAAAAGCATAGTATCTGGGCCAGATAGCACCATTTCTCACAGCATGGTCCCTCAGGGCTTCTCTTGACTAGGGGTGGAAGTTGCCTGACCCCTTGCACTTCAGAGGTGAGGCGACTCCCCACCCTGCTTTGGCTCGCACTCTGTGGGCTGCACCTACTGTCTAACCAGTCCCAATTAGATTAACCAGGTACCTCAGTTGGAAATGTAGAAATCACCTGCTTTCTGTGTTGATCTCGCTGGGAGCTGCAGCTCAGAGCTGTTCCTATTTGGCCATCTTGCCAGCCGCCAGCTTCTTTTCATGAGTTTTCACCTATAAAATTTATTCCTTCTTCATGACTCCTGATCTCAGTGAATGTATCAAGTTAGAGACCTTGGATTCTTTGCTGATTCCCTCTTCTCGCTCATCTCCCATATGTAATCAGTCTGCAAGATTTGCCTTATGATTTTTTTACTACAAAATATCTTTTGAGGCCATCTACTTCTCACTAATTTTACCGCCACTGCAACCCCAGTCCAAGCTAGCATAATTTCTCTCTTGTCAGCTTCCACTATGGAGGCTAAAAAGGCAAAATACTTTATTTTCCAGTTTCTTTTGCAGATAGAGGATGCTCATGTGATTTATTTCTGACCATTGAGTTGTTACCAGGGGGTCTTTAGAAAGTTCCTGGAAGATATTGTTTTCCTAACAGAATGCACAGAGATGCTGGCATTGTCCCTTGATATCTTTCAGCCACTTTGAATGCAGACTTCATGCCCAGAGTTGAAACAGTCATTCTGTAACCATGAAGGAAAGGCCACCGAAATCCACAGAGAGGCTGGCTGGACATTTTTGAACCACGAAACGAATGGCTGTAGCTGCCTGTCTCTCATCATACTGTCACATAAGAACAGCAGAATCTCCGCTTGTGGAATTCAATGTCTGTTGGGTATTCTGTTCCCTTCAGATGCTTTCCTAGTGAATACATTAGCTTTTCAGTCTCAAAGAAGGTATTTAAGAGTGCTCTCCATTCCTTGATTTTTCCATTTGTATAATGAGGATAACTTTGTAATGACAGGGCTGATATAATAGTGTGAGATTTAGAAGAGATAATGCCAGACACATAATAAATATATAACGGTACTATTTTTTAATTAAAACATTTGAACTCTTTGGCCTTTTTAGGTCTCAATTAAAGCTGTGCATGTGCATTTCTTGAAGATCATCACATCACAAACAGCAGATGAAAAAGTAGCCTCCCGTGTTCCCATGAAGACAGGCACTATGGTTAGTGATAGCTTTCACTAAACTGGATTTCAGGACAGCAGTTAGAGATTGACATCATTACCCTTCTGAATCAAGAGGCAACATGACTGACATCACCTTTGAGTTTCCAGCCTCCTGGTGATATTGTTTGTCTGCATCTTACACCACATACCTCAGTCAGCTTACTTTGCCCTGCTTCGAGGCATCTGTGAACCATCTGGCCTCTTGACAGATCTGGCATATTTCATGTAGAGATGCTGAATTCCGAAACTGGGCACCTGAAGGCTGAGCATGAGGGAACAGGTCTTCTAATCAGGTATGCTGATTTGGATAGAAGACACTGCAAAAGGCAGCTACAACCTCAGGCTGAAGATTAGATGACAGGACACCCAGAGTTTCCTTAGTTAAATTTGTGAGGCTTTTCCCAGCATGCCCAGTAAGAGGACATAGGTAGGGGGAGCAAAAAGATAGAAAAGCAAATGCATAAAATTGGCTTGCAGGAGACTGCTGGTTCATCAACAGTTCCAGGAGATAGCTAGCATCACCTCTGCTTTGCCTCCAGCCTTCTGAAATTATTTCTAGCCGTGGGTGAGGGGGATTCTTTCTTCCTCCCCTTTACATCAAATGCTGTACTGGAAATCAATCAAGCATATGGCCAGAGCCAAGAATTGCATCGTCAGTGTTTCTGAATAAGATCCAGGCCAGAATGCCCCCTCCTCTGAGGCCTCTTACTGCAGGCCGCTAGGAAGAGCCCTCCATGACTTGAAGGATGAGAAAAAAAGCTGAAGCCTGTTGTAAGGCTGTCTAGTCCCATTAAAAAACAATGTCAAGGGAGAGAAAAAAGTCCTGTTTAATATTCTATATATTTCTAAAGAGTCTGGGAAAAAGTGTGGTGAGGGAAGAGCAAAGAAAGGAAAGATGTTGCTTTCAAACATGATAGATCAAGTTCACAGAGTTATATAGGTGAACACATGTCAACAGCATTCTTTTTTATGGAGATGATTATTTATTGAGGTTTGAGTGTGAACCAGTCACTAGTGTAGCTATTTTATGTAGAGCATTTATTTCATTCAGTCCTCAAAATAGCCAAGCAAGTTGAATGATAATATTCCCCTTGGACAAAAAGATGTTCCGAGAAGTTATGTAACTTGCTCAAGGTCATGCATGTTATATGCAGCTTCACACAATGGTATCACATTAAGTAATATAATTACCTGACAACGATAGCAGGTGCAGTTTATCAAATGCCTACTTTCTGCTCTGAACTTTGGAAATATGATCTCAGCCACTCTAAGGGTTAGATGTTATCTCCAAGTTGTCAGTGAAAAAACAGATTCCGAGAGGTTAGGTAATTTGTTAACTAACTTTGGGCAAGATGCTTGATGTGTCAGAGCATCCATTTCCTCAATAATAAAAGAAAGAAAACAGCATCTGCTTTACAGAGTTACATTGTTTTAAAGAACAAAATGAAGGAGGATGAAGAAAAGCAAAAGTTCGTTTCTATCCTAAGAGCTTGGGAAAACCAAAGTAGCTTGGGAAACTATCAACACAGTAATGACTGTACACTTTGTGAATCATTATTACTTATGGTTCTGGCAGAACTCCTCTTTCAGAGATGGCAAAAGGAAAGGCAGGGTGGCCCTTGCTCTGAGTCTTGGCCCAGGCAGCCTGGATAATGGGTGCTCAGACGTGTGAAATTTTCTGCTGTTGTGCAGGGCAGTCTGGGTGACCTTGCCTCTCTAAAAAGCCACTTAGAATTCCAGGGCAATTCTAAATAAAAGCATCTTGTCATAGAGTAGTTGAGAGCATGGGTTTGGAAAATCAGGCCAATGTAGCTTTATTCCTGGCTCTACCACTTATAAACTGTAGGACTAAGTGTTTAATCTGTAAAATAAACCTGATAAATCTGTTGCAGCTTTCGATGAGAAAGTGTATGTAGCATGCTTAGCATAATGGCTGACTCACAGTACATATTCAACACATAGCAGTTGTCATTGCTGTTGTAATTGTTAACCCATATCATGGATGCTCACAGCCAATTTTCCTATGACATGCACTTCATTTTTTCAGCCCAGGATGCAAATGCCTACTCTATCTCTTATCTCTTGCATGAACCCTCTCAATTAAAACCACTGAATTCCAGTGTTTGACTTTGATAAGGTGACTCTCATTTCAGCTTTTTACAGACTACGATTATGAATTTGGATTCATTAGACCAGTATTTCAATTCTGCTCTACTACTTTCAACATGGAGAGTCAAGCCTCAGTTCAGAAAAGATCCAAAGGGCATCCCTGATTCCCTCTCACGGGATGATGTTGCTTGCTGGTTATGCCAGGCCAGTTATTTTTGGCCCACCATTCTGTTCCCACCCCTCAAGCCAGCGACTTCCTGCATGTTTGTTTTCTCCTTTGCCTTGCATCATTTGAGGGCAAACTCTTGAGATATAAAACAATTCTCTTATTTTAGTAAGAATGTGTATCCTGTCTCTGATTTAGGAGCAAGTGAGTCAGGAACATGAGAAAGAGGAGAAGACAGGTGCCCTATAATATCTAGATCCCACAATCCTGTACGGACAGACACAATGTTTTCTTTCTTTTTAATTTTATTAATTAAATATTTAAAAATAAAAATAAAATATACTAATCTTTAATGAATTCAGTCGCCATCCCATTAAATGGGGGAAACAAAAGCTTTTTCTTTCTACTGGGTGTTTACTCACTCTCTGTCGCTTTGGCTTTTTTACCTCCATTAACCATTCTGAGTAGTTTTTTG
The DNA here is from genome assembly GCF_009828535.3 of Hylobates moloch. Lineage (NCBI taxonomy): Eukaryota > Metazoa > Chordata > Mammalia > Primates > Hylobatidae > Hylobates > Hylobates moloch. The sequence goes on along the minus strand of NW_026652281.1, from coordinate 122,607,969 downwards.
TGCAGCCTTCTAAAACTTTTCTAAGCATATACAACTATATGCCTGTTTATTTCAACTTCAACAATGCGGAGAAAAAAGATTTATTAGTACATAATCTTTATATTTTTTAATCTATCTATCTATCTATCTATCTATCTATCTATCTATCTATCTATCCATCTATCTATGCAAAGGTAACTGCAGCCTAAATCCTTGAAATTGATTTTTTCAGCCAATGTGAATGTGCATTGTAAATATGGAATAGATAGAAATGCCAAATTTCTCTTGGGAAAGATTATAGATTTGCACTATCGCTAAACAAGAGTGAATGTTTTCTTATACTATTGCCACAAAAGCATTATTAAACTACTAAATTTTGGTGATCTTTATGAACATGGGAGGCTTGACTACGTAGGAGGACAATACTAATGGAAAGTTAATGCTAAAATAATACAATTAACTACATATTAGCTGAACTAGGAGAACTAACATTAGGGTGAGTTGTTACTCTTTCCCTTAATTTACCCTTTTAACAAAATGCTAATTCTTCAAGTTCATTTCTTACCTATCTCATGGGAAAATTAATTGATTAATACAGTTTTTCAAGGAAGGAGAATGCTCAGAAATGATGAGCAATAAAAGGACTCAATCTGGCTCCATGTCTCCAAAACAGAATTTTATTAGAGTCTGATAGAAAGGTGTGGCCATATCATTTAGGGTTAATTTGGAGACAGTCTTGTCGGCTTGAAGCAATTCTTGTGGAAACAGAAGCCAGTGAAAAAGGCCACCAAAAGTCCCTCAGCACTTGCAAACACTAGAGGGCCATGGGGGAATGCAGCCACCCACAGCCCCAACAGAATGACCTGGGTGACAATGGGGACTGGCAATCTGTGGATCCACTTAGACTAGAAAAAGCCCAGGGGAAATCTGTTTGAAAAACTTGAAAACACATGTCCCTTCTGAATCATCCATTAAGAGACTCTACATTGGCTCCACTAACTGGGTTGTGTCTACCCTTCCCATCTCACTGCATGCTCTTCTCTCCAACTTTAGGTAAGTGTTATACGGGCATCACCTAGTTTAATCCCTATGGCCAAATCTGCAGTTTTTTCCCCCCATTTTATAGATAATAACACTAAGGCTTAAGTCATACACTGCTAGAACTCGATTCCAAATCCTTTATTTTTAACTATATGACATAGTACATAGTCTTCCTCCCTGACCTCCCACCCTGCATTCAGACATTTATTTATATTTGACAAAGAATAACTGAAAATACGCTGAGGGACTAACATTGAAATGAAATGCAAAAATGCAAGTGTACATAAGAATGCAGATTTCTAGAATGTATTTATCTTATAAGGATTTATTGAGCCCTTACTGTATGCCAAGTGATGCTCTAGTTGTGGTTTAAATAGTGAATAGGACAAAGAAAATCCTTGTGTATATTTCCAGAGGAGGGAGACAATGAACAAGTGAGCCAACAAATGAGTTAATTGAAATTTATGCATGCAATAAACAAAACAAAAATGGATAATGAATTAGAGAGCCATTGAGAGTGACATGAGCACAGGTGGTCATAGAGGGCCTCTCTGAGGAGGTGGCATTGAAACCAAAGATAGAGCCAGCCACGAATAAATGTGGGAACAGAAAATTCTAGATGCTGGTAGCAGCAGGGGCCTGGTAGATGGAATTATTGGTCTTAATCCTTCATTATCCTTAATAGGATTATATATCTACCCCATTTGCCAGATAACTTTGCAGTATCCTCCCATTGTGGGCAGAGTGTCATTTCCTGCCTCATTAATGTTGGGCTTGATTGAATGACTTGTTTTGGCCAATGGAAAGTTCTTCAAGGTTTTAAATTCAGTGCTTTCACAGTTCAGCTTGGTCTCTTGTACTCTTACTACGCACAATGAAAGGAACATGGCCTGGGTAGCACTGGTTAAGCAGAATTGGGCACACACAAGGCAGATATGAACTGAACTTATAGTTTGAAGCCAAGCTCAGCTGACCTATGGCCTGAAGCAGAGCTGGTCCTTGCAAATCTAGAACTGACCAGCAGACCCATGCAAAAATATGCACAAAAGGCTTATTGTAGCAAGCTACTGATTTGGGGAGTGGTTTGTTATGTATCTTAGTTGACTAAGAGAAGGAACAAAATCTCTGAACTGGGAATAAACTTGGAATGTCCCAGAAAAACAGAAAGAAAGCCATTCTGATGGGAGCAGAGTGAGCAAAAGGGGCAGGATTCGAAGTAATGAAGAGAGGGGCCAAATCATACAGGCTCTTGTGGGTCAAGAATTTTCTTTTAAATTTAATTTTTCTAATTGTAGCAAGAACATTTAGCATGAGATCTACTCTCTTAAATTTTAAAAATGCAACATAGCATTGTTAACTATAGGCACAATGTTGTACATCAGACCTCTAGAATCCCCTTGGTAACTCCACATTTTCTCTCCTCCCAGCCCCTGGAAACCACCATTCTATTTTCCATTTCTATGAGTTTGACTTTTTAGATATTTCATGTAAGTGGAATCATACAGTATTTGTCCTTCTGTGACTGGCTTATTTCACATAGCATAGTGTTCTCAAGTTTCATCCATATTGTCACATATTGCAGGATTTTCCTTTTAAGGCTGAATAATATTCCACTGGATGTATACACCACATTTTCTTTTTCTTTTTTTTTTTTTTTATTTAGCTTCTTTTTTTTTTTATTATTATACTTCAGGGTTTTAGGGTACATGTGCACAATGTGCAGGTTTGTTACATATGTATCCATGTGCCATGTTGATTTCCTGCACCCATTAACTCGTCATTTAGCATTAGATGTATCTCCTAATGCTGTCCCTCCCCCCACCCCACAACAGTCCCCAGAGTGTGATGTTACCCTTCCTGTGTCCATGAGTTCTCATTGTTCAATTCCCACCTATGAGTGAGAACATGTGGTGTTTGGTTTTTTGTCCTTGCCATAGTTTACTGAGAATGATGTTTTCCAGTTTCATCCATGTCCCTACAAAGGACACGAACTCATCATTTTTTATGGCTGCATAGTATTCCATGGTGTATATGTGCCACATTTTCTTAATCCAGTCTATCGTTGTTGGACATTTGGGTTGGTTCCAACTCTTTGCTATTGTGAATAGTGCCGCAATAAACATACGTGTGCATGTGTCTTTATAGCAGCATGATTTATAGTCCTTTGGGTATATACCCAGTAATGGGATGGCTGGGTCAAGTGGTATTTCTAGTTCGAGATCCCTGAGGAATCGCCACACTGACTTCCACAATGGTTGAACTAGTTTACAGTCCCACCAACAGTGTAAAAGTGTTCCTATTTCTCCACATCCTCTCCAGCACCTGTTGTTTCCTGATTTTTTAATGATGGCCATTCTAACTGGTGTGAGATGGTATCTCACTGTGGTTTTGATTTGCATTTCTCTGATGGCCAGTGATGATGAGCATTTCTTCATGTGTTTTTTGGCTGCATAAATGTCTTCTTTTGAGAAGTGTCTGTTCATGTCCTCTGCCCACTTTTTGATGGGGTTGTTTGTTTTTTTCTTGTAAATTTGTTTGAGTTCATTCTAGATTCTGGATATTAGCCCTTTGTCAGATGAGTAGGTTGCAAAAATTTTCTCCCATTCTGTAGGTTGCCTGTTTACTCTGATGATAGTTTCTTTTGCTGTGCAGAAGCTCTTTAGTTTAATGAGATCCCATTTGTCGATTTTGGCTTTTGTTGCCATTGCTTTTGGTGTTTTAGACATGAAGTCCTTGCCCACGCCTATGTCCTGAATGGTATTGCCTAGGTTTTCTTGTAGGATTTTAATGGTTTTAGGTCTAACATATAAGTCTTTAATCCATCTTGAATTAATTTTTGTATAAGGTGTAAGGAAGGGATCCAGTTTCAGCTTTCTACATATGGCTAGCCAGTTTTCCCAGCACCATTTATTAAATAGGGAATCCTTTCCCCATTTCTTGTTTTTGTCAGGTTTGTCAAAGATCAGATAGTTGTAGCTATGCGGCATCATTTCTGAGGGCTCTGTTCTGTTCCATTGATCTATGTCTCTGTTGTGGTACCAGTACCATGCTGTTTTGGTTACTGTAGCCTTGTAGTATAGTTTAAAGTCAGGTAGCATGATGCCTCCAGCTTTGTTCTTTTGGCTTAGGATTGACTTGGCGATGCGGGCTCTTTTTTGGTTCCATATGAACTTTAAAGTAGTTTTTTCCAATTCTGTGAAGAAAGTCATTGGTAGCTTGATGGGGATGGCATTGAATCTATAAATTACCTTGGGCAGTATGGCCATTTTCACGATATTGATTCAACAACCCTTCATGCTAAAAACTCTCAATAAATTAGTTATTGATGGGACGTATCTCAAAATAATAAGAGCTATCTACGACAAACCCACAGCCAATATCATACTGAATGGGCAAAAACTGGAAGCATTCCCTCTGAAAACTGGCACAAGACAGGGATGCCCTCTCTCACCGCTGCTATTCAACATAGTGCTGGAAGTTCTGGCCAGAGCAATCAGGCAGGAGAAGGAAATAAAGGGTATTCAATTAGGAAAAGAGGAATTAAAATTGTCCCTGTTTGCAGATGACATGATTGTATATCTAGAAAACCCCATTGTCTCAGCCCAAAATGTCCTTAAGCTGATTAGCAACTTCAGCAAAGTCTCAGGATACAAAATCAATGTACAAAAATCACAAGCATTCTTGTACACCAATAACAGACAAACAGAGAGCCAAATCATGAGTGAACTCCCATTCACAATTGCTTCAAAGAGAATAAAATACCTAGGAATCCAACTTACAAGGGATGCGAAGGACCTCTTCAAGGAGAACTACAAACCACTGCTCAATGAAATAAAAGAGGATACAAACAAATGGAAGAACATTCCATGCTCATGGGTTGGAAGAACCACATTTTCTTTATCCATTCTTCTGTTGATGGGAATTTATGCTTTTTCCACATCTTGGCTATTGTGAATAATGCAACAATGAACATGGGAATGCAAATATCTGTTTGAGATCCTGATTTCAATGCTTTTGGATAAACATACAGGAGTGGTATTGCTGGGTCATGTGGTAGTTTTTGCATTTTATTCCAAGTATGAGGATTTCAAGCTGGAGAGTCATATGATCTGATTTATATTTTGAAAAGATCAAAATGTTGAGAATAAAATATAGGTTGTGAAGAACAAAAAAGAAGGAAGATCAGATGAGAGATTATTATAGTAATTAAGAAAAAGATGTTCAGGGCTACCATGTATAGTTATTTGGGATTTGTGCTGCTGAGAGTTTCCAGAAAAGTGGGAAAATGAGAGCTACAGTCCAACTCAGACATTCCCTATTGTAAATTTTGTCACAAGGCCATAGCTACTCAGAGGGAGTATATTTTTCTAATTTGTAAAAACCACCATATGGACTAGTGGTGGCCTTGGCATTGATGATGGCTTGCACTTGGATGGTAGTAAATGTGTTTTTTCTCTTTCCTGACTATTTAATGAATAGTATTGATCAGAATGGAAATATATTGAATCAGAGAAGAAAATGTATAAGTTTAAATATACATGTATACAGTATGTATAGAGCTAGTGTGCTTGCAAAGGTATACTTCTGCGGTCGTGTATGCTTGGAAACATTCTGTATGTTGTGTTATTGAATGAGAACATATCAGATTAGTGGATTACGGAGAATAGGATACGCTTGCTTAAGTATGTGAAGACAGGGGCCAGTTAGGGCCAAAGAGACTGCAGAGTATTTATAGTCCTGTGTCCAAAATGTGAAGTGAACAAGAATATATTTGTGTTCAACCATTTAGAGAAAGTCTGTGTGGTTCTCAGCTGGGTAGGCACCACTCCCAGGAAACTAGGTTACAGGGACCTACTAGGTAACAATATAATTAGATAAGTTGTATGCAAACGAAGTAGACAATAATCAAGGGTAGAATGAAATATGCATGAAGACAGCCGCCTCTTCCACGAAGGAAAATCTAAATGGAATTTTGGAAAGGTGATTAGAAGACAACAAATGAGATCAGATGAGGAAGGGTTCAGTTACTAAATAAAAGGGAGGTACTTAGCTGATGAGTTCAGGTATGTCTCCCTGTGGCAATTATCCTAACCAGATAGATGAATCAAGTTTTCATGACCCCACGTTGCCTTACCTGTTCTGCCTGTGGTCATCTGTCCACTGAAAGAAATTTCAAGGAAAACAACATGATCTGGAACATGAAAGATAAAATGCTTCTAGAAAATGTTATGTGTATTGCTTCTCAGCCTTTTGGCCACGATCAAATGAAAATATTATGTGCTTTGTTTGGAGTTAAGGAAATTAGTAGCTTCTGTTTATTAAGCATTTACTATGGGCCAGTTACTCTAATAAAAGTCCTTTACACGCCTTATCTACTTCAATCTTCATATCAACCTCTGGAATGTGGGTTCTATTACCTCCATTTTACGGATGTAAAAACTGGGGTTTGATGAGGTTAAGCTGATCCAGCCCAAGGTCACAGCCAGGCACTGCCCTGCGAGCTTGTGCTGTTCCGTGGTCATGTGCTGCTGCTCAGAGATTCTTGGTTGCTCACCAGTCTGAGTGGCGTTATAGTCTAGCAGTTTAAAGTGTTGCTTCTGAGGTCAGCCTCACTGAATTTTAATTCTGACTCCAGCACTTGGGCAAATGGGCAAGCCTCTTTGAGCCTCAGTTTCTTCATTTTAAATATGGGAATAACAACTTACTACAGAGCCTGGTCCAGTGTAAATGGAAGGTAATTTGTTTTACTTTTCACAATGTGCTGTGAGGCTCCCAGTTCCTTCTTTAGAAGCATCAAATAGCTTTCCAGAGACTTTGAATTCAAGATAGAGGGTAAACCTATGGCATATTTCCCAAAGTAGCACAAATCATTCATGATCAATTGAGTTTAGAAAACAACTCTTACAGAATCCCAATGCAAACCAGCCTGTTAAAAGCTGCAAAGTCCTGTACTAAAGAACTGTTGTTTAGATAATGATTTCCTAAATTGATTTGATCATGGAAACAATTAATATGGTGATTCAATGCACAGGACCAGCAAACTCCTGGGGTCACACAGTAGTAGCCCATTGTGCTTTTATCTTCGTCAAGCCTCTTAACCTCTCTATACCTTAGTTTTCTCATCTGTAAAATGAAAATAATAATAGTGCTTTATTCACAGGGCAGTTTGGAGGATGAAATGCATAGAAAATGACTGATATCTAGTAGGAGCTTAATAAATGTGAGCTCATATTATCATGACTATTGTTTTAAACGTCTGAACACTGATATCACATTCTGTGGTCCAAATATTTGTTTTTCTCTTAATTTTATCACCATTGTTTTAGTGTGTACTCTTTCACTCTGTGTGGCTTTAAACTGTGGAATTAAATGGATGAGGTGTGGAGACATGGGGTAGGAAAGAGAGGCTTACAGTTGCCCAGAGGATTAGAATAGCTCATGAACTTTGCAAAGTAGACAGAACCACAGCGATGAAATAGTTATGATCACTCCTAATGGAGCTTTCAGACCATAGGGGATGGGAGAGTTAGGTTCTGTGGTACGTCTTCTGACAAGGGCCCTGCTATCACTAATCTCCCAGCTTTGACGACCCGTGGCCTCCACCTCCTGTGAATACTCTCCCAGCCATCCACTCCATTGCTTCTAAAAGCTACTGCCAGAGGCAAGGAAATTAAATCTCATTTTTAAAAAGTGTGTGCTGTGTGGTTCATAGCTGCCCTTCTTTCACTGAAAGATCAAAATGGATTTTGGGATCCTAGTAGTCAGCCTATCTTTCAGATAGCCCTCATTTATTTGAAGTCCTTATTAGTGATATCTATACAGACATGGCAGAAAAAAAAAAAAAACTTCTGGGGATCAAGAGCTAGGAAATAATTAATTTGCTTTCTTGCATAACTATTGGGCAGCATAGCCATGGCTACTGGAGGCCTGTAATTAATTAACTAGTTAATGTGCTCATTAATTCATTATATACATATCGAGTGCTTGCTATGTATCAGGTACTGGGCTAAGCTCCGAGGGCAAAAGAGATGAATGAGATGTGGTCTCTGCCCTCAAAGATCTCAACATTCAGTTGGGAAGAAAATGCATGTATACAAATAATTGTAATTCAAAGTAATTTTCCATATGAGTAATGGATATGTGGCAGACAAAATTTATTAACCTGGCCATCGTTATAACACCTCCTCCCCTTTCATATAGCTTCTGTTATCTCTAGCTTAATTTCTGTCCTTTCATCCTGATACAGTTTGGATCTGTGTCCCCACTCAAATCTCATATTCAATTGTAATCCCTCGTGTTGGAGGTGGGGCCTGGTAGAAGGTGATTAGATTATGAGGGTGGTTTATCGTGAATGGGTTAGCGCAATTCCATCAGTGCTGTTCTCATGACAGGGAGTGAGTTATCATGAGATCAGGTTGTTCAAAAGTAGGTAGAACCTCTCCCCTCTCTCTCTTCCTCCTGCTTCAGCCATGTGAAGTGCCATTTCCCCTTTGTCTTCCACTATGACTGTGTGTTCCCTGAGGCCTCCCCAGATGCAGATGCCGTTAAGCTTCCTGTAGAGCCTGCAGAACTGTGAGCCAATTAAACCTCTTTTCTTTATAAATTACTCAGTCTCAGGTAGTTTTTTATAGCAGTGTGAGAATGAACTAATAAACATCCCCTGGAAAGCCTGCCTCTGCTAGACAGTTTCTAGGGGTGTGTGTGAGAGAAAAAGAAAGAGAGAGTGAGAGAGATTAATACAGACACAGAATCAGCAATATATAGAGGACAAAAGGAATATTTTTCCAAAGTAGCATCACTCTGGGGGTGAACCACTGAGTCCTGGCCTTCAGAAGGTTATGGACATGGAATCTCATGGGAGTTCAGAAGAGGCAGAGAGCTGCTCCAACAGGGATGGCCAAGGAAAATGTCACAGAGGTGACACTTATGAATTAGGTCTGTATTAGTCTGCTTTCATGCTGCTGATACATACCCGAGACTGGGTAATTTATAAAGAAAAAGAGGTTTAATGGATTCACTGTTCCATGTGGCTGGGGAGGACTCACAATCATGGTGGAAGGCAAAAGGTATTTCATACCTGGAGGCAGCAAGAGAGAATGAGAACCAAGTGAAAGAGGTTTCCCCTTATAAAACCATCAGCTCTCATGAGACTTATTCACACCACAAGAGCAGTATGGGGGAAACTGCCCACATGATTCAATTACCTCCCACCGGGTCTCTCCCACAACACATGAGAATTATGGGAGCTACAATTCAAGATGAGATTTGGGTGGGGACACAGCCAAACCATATTAAGCCCCTACAGAATAGACAGATTTTGATATACAGTAAAAGTTAGTAGAGGCGTTGGGTTCTGGGTAAGGGACACCTTTTAAATCAAGTAGGAGAGTGGAACTATTGTCTTTATGACATACTGTTGCAAGTAGTCTGGGTTTTTTAGGGCAGTAATGAAATAAGACCAGAAAAGCTAGTTGAGATCAGAATTCAGTGAACCAGATCTTAACGCAACATTGATTTTTGTCACAATATTTCCTTCTTCAATTGAATTGATGGTGGGGTGGCCAACTATGAGTTTGGCTTTCTATATTGTGAGAAAGAGACACGCCCAGATTAAGGGGAATTACCTTTCCATCACCATAATTGGGACTATTGGAAGGGTAATTCCAGGAAGCCACTTTGCACTGCTGCTTCCAGGAGGCCAGGTCCTCCCTCTGCTTGCAGTCAAAATCATCAGACAGGCACATGATCTACACTCAGTCACGTGGAGCATTGTAACTTGAGTGAATGACCCAAGGACAAGAGGGAATGTTAGAGATGATTTATTGCAGCAGCAGTGGTGGTGGCATCAGCAGCAGTAGTGAAATTAGTCTCACCTGATAGCTGTCCTAGCTACAAGGAAGTTGTCATCCTTCTTGGACATCTAAACTTAACACAATCTATGCTTCTTTTGATGCCTCATGCCTAAGCTACTCTTCCCTCTCTTTCCTCCACTGGTAATTTTCCAATGCATCATGCTTATCTTAAATTAACCAAAATCAATTTCTGTTACTTGCAACAAAAAACCTTAACTGATCCTTGGGCCAAAAGCTCTCCATCATTCTGTGGGCTGATGAATGTCAGCTCAGATGTTTTTTTTCTGGAGAAAGCCCTTTCTTACAGATCTCAGAAAGTTGACTAGGCCTGAGACAATGTATTAGTCCATTCTCACACTGCTACAAAGAAATACTTGAAACTGGGTAAGTGATAAAGAGGTTTAATTGGCTCACTGTTCTGCAGGCTGTACAGGCTTCTGCTTCTGGGGAGGCGTCAGGAAACTTACAATCGTGGTGGAAGGCAAAGGCGAAGGAGGCACATCTTACATGGCCAGAGAAGAAGGAAGAAAGTGAAGGGGGAGGTGCTACACACTTTTAAACAACCAGGTCTAATGAGAACACAGTCACTATCATGAGGACAGCAAGGGGAAATTCATCCCCGTGATCCAATCCCCTCCCACCAGGCCCTTCCTCCAACACTGGGGATTATAATTCCATATGAGATTTTGGGGGGGACACAGATCCAGACCATATCAGACAGCTCTACATTTTGCAGCTATGTTTCCACCTTGCTACACAACTTCTCCGAGAACAGGGGCAGAATAATTGCTGGACTTTTCCAAACATCACCCTGGAAAGCACCAGGAAGTTAAATGACTAGCCCAAAGCACCAAGCCTGACAGTTCTTAATCCAAGATTAAAGCCAAGTGTGGGGTTTATAGGTAGGTGTGCACAAAGCTCAGCTTCTGGAATTTCACAGTTGTTTGTAAAGTAACAGCACAAAGTCTTTGTTTATATGACTTTAAAAGAATTAATCTCATTCATTCTGAAGAAAGTGGCAGGGGAGCTGACTGGAATCTTTCTCTGCTGTCCTTTAATTTCCGGGTAAAGGGTTTACATAAGCTCCCTTTAGCAGATTTGTTTTTCCTAGAACACAGAAGGTACTTGATGATCCCTTGCATCTGTCACAAATTCTTCTATCGCTGGGCAGAGTAACCACAGCTTCCCTCAGGCCCTGCAGAAGTCAGGACACAGAAAGGAAATGCTAATGAAACCTCTTTCCTTTGGCTTCTCTGGTGTAGCTGCCTGACCCCTGGCTCCAGGCCCCATCCCACCCCATCCAGATCAAAGTCTTGTCAGTTGTCTTTGGAGCACACTGAGAATTTCTTCCTCTTCTCTTAAACTAGTATTTATCCATTTTTACTGCCTTATGTTGAAAGAATCATATTATCATCAAAAAATTGAGAACTTCAGAAAAAGAGAGGAAAACCACTAAGAGTTCTACAACTTAGAAATAACCGTTTGTGATATCCTTCTAGTCTTTTTTTTCTCCATATGCAGAAATAAACATGCAGATATATAACTATATAATATGCTTTTAACATTTAATTATTTTTTTACGAGATGGAGTCTCACTCTGTTGTCTAGGCTGGAGTGCAGTAGCATGATCATAGGTCACTGCATCCTCAGCCTCCTGGTCTCAAGAGATCCTTCCACCTTAGCCTCCCAAGTAGCTAGAACTACAGGGTAACACCACCACACCTGGCTAATTTTTTAGCTTTTCCTAGAGATGGAGTCTTGCTATGTTGCCCGGGCTGGTCTCTATATAATATACTTTAAAATATATTTTCCTTAGAATTCTATTTATATTTTGTCTTTTTTTTTTTAACTCAGTAGTATATCGTGAATATTATTTCATGATTTTCAGTTATGGTGTAGTATTTTTTTTCTAATTTTTGTTTTTTTAAGAGACAAGTTCTCAGGCTGGGTGCGGTGGCTCATACCTGTAGTCTCAGCACTTTGGGAGGCTGAGGCAGGCAGATCACTTGAAGTCAGGAGTTTGAGACCAGCAGATGACTTGAGGTCAGGAGTTTGGCCAACATGGTGAAACCTTGTCTCTACTAAAAATACAAAAAACAAAACAAAACAAAACAAAACAAAAAAAACCAAAAAAAACCATAGCTGGGCGTGGTGGTGTGTGCCTCTAGTCCCAGCTACTCAGGAGGCTGAGGCAGGAGAATTGCTTGAACCTGGGAGGCGGAGGTTACAGTGAGCTGAGATCGCACCACTGAACTCCAGCCTAGGCAACAGAGTGAGACTCTGTCTCAAAACAACAACAACAACAACAACAACAACAAAACAAACAAAAAAAAACAGAGAGAGAGAGACAAATTCTCACTGCATTGTCCAAACTGGATTCAAACTCCTGGAATCAGGTGATCCTTTTGCCATAGCCTCCAGAGTAGTTGGGACTGCAGATGCACGCCACCATGCTTGACTGTGTAGAATTTTAATAATTTGGCTATATAATAATTCAGTTAACATATATCATATTTTTAAGCATTTATATTGCTCTTTCTTGCTATACAAATAATATTGACCTTCCTTAATTCTATTTTCTTTACATAAATTCTTAGAAGTAGAATTGCTGGGTTCTTAAGAAGATTTAGCTTTCTAATTTAGTTTTTTTGACCTTGTTTTAAATTATTTTATAGTTTAACCAGGGATCCAAGATGGAGCTGGGTGGTATGAGAAAGTTTCTCTCTCTAGAGAATGCATGGTTGGATTATGAAGAGCTGATTAAAACTCAGGGTCTTGGAGAGTTATCAGTGGTGCCCACAGAGGGAGGCTTTTGAATCCTAGTTTAACCTAATAGTGGATTGAGAGTATTAGTGAAGGGCAAGTGTTGACAAACAAAAGCACAGGATCTAAGACTAGGGCCAAAACTTTTGGAAACAGGGGACTTCCATAGATGCCTTGTGGGAAAGTTACAACAATCCTCAATTCTTTGACAACAGTAATAACCCTCTTGATCTACGCCCAGCTGTCCAAAGCTTCCATCCAGATGTGCACTCCAGCATTAGGTTCACTTGCTAACCTTTTTTTCATTAACTGCACAGTCTCTGCAGGTAAATAAACCTCAAAATATTTTAGCCATCTGTTGTTCCAGTGGCTCCTAGGATTGGAAACATGGAAATCCCCGAAACTACTTGAGTGAGCATAGGTAACTTTATGGCTATGTGGATCAGTGGCCATTAGAAATTTCCACTTACTTGTCTAATGGCTAGTGTGCAGGCATTTCTACTTACCTGAAACCCTGAAAAAAATAACACTCCTAAGTTAATGCTGAAAAATACTGTAAACATTTTGATCATTATTCTTTCTGTAATATCTTAGTAGAAATTTCCCCAAAGTTTTAAATGCAAGAAGTTTATTGGAAGGCACAAAGGAAATGGGTAGTTAAGGGGGAAGTGATACAGAAAAGGGAAGAGATGATTAATAAAGACATATAGCCATAAAGTTACTTGTGGTACTTCTTGCATTTTATTCCAACTGTGAGGATTTCAAGCTGGAAAGTCATATGATCTGATTTATATTTTGAAAAGATCATGACCCAGCAATACTGTACTACAAAAGCACAGTGGATGACTGGAATGGAATCCCCTGGGAAATCTCTAAAATATAACGCAAAACACAAGCCTTCAAATTATCCTAGACTGAGCTGGGCATGGTGGCTCATGCCTGTAATCCCAGAGCTTTGGGAGGTTGAGGTGGGAGGATCACTTGAGGCCAGGAGTTTTAGACCAGCCTGTGCAATGTAGCGAGACCCTGTATGTATAAAAATTAAAAACAAATAACTGAGCATGGTGGCACACACCTGTAGTCCTAGCTACTCAGGAGGCTGAGGTGGGGGGATCACTTGAGGCCAGGAATTTGAGGTTGCAGTGAGCCATGGTCATGCCACCGTACTCCAGCTCAGGCAACAGAGTGAGACCCCGACTCAAAAAAAAACGAACAAAACCAAATTATTGGGTCTGGTCTGAAAAGCATGAAAAGCAGACACCAAGACAGGCCAATACCTATGAAGGATCAAGGGGGAGTGAACAGGAATAGGAAGAAAGAACTTTCAGACCACAAGGTAGGTTTGGCACTTGTGAAAGGAGAGAGAAAGGAAGGAGAAACCTCAGGCCATAGCACAGTTCAGAGAAAATCTCAGCTAGACCAATGGAGAGTCTTCAAGCAAGAGTAGGCTATTCAGGCAGGATGATTGGTGGTCACAAGTGGAGCCTTGACCATGTCCAATCATTGGCTGGGTGCAGTCCAGGCAAAGCCTGTCCTTGACTGGCAACATGTTTTCCTCCTAACTTGCTGGCCAATCCCTCTTGGTTCCTTTTGCTGGTTTATCTTTTACTTTCAGATCTCCAAGTATTGGATTTCCCAGGTTATCTCTTTTTTTCTGTATGTACTTACCTCGTAAGTTTCCTACTAGTGTCGTAGCTTTAAATGTTATGTATATATTTGTGACCTACAAGTTTATATCTCTTGTCCAGACTTTGCCTCTGAGCTCTTCAGCCACTTCTGCTCATCAGTTCAGATATATAACTGCCTATTTGGATGTCTAGTGGGCACTTCAAATTTAACAAGTCTAAAATAGAGCCAAAACACGAGTCAAATTTGTATATTGTCCTTATTTGTATTTTTAATTGTCTTTCTTCTCTATATGCATGTAAGCTCCTATAAAGACATAAAGATAGATTTTTGTCTGTCTTTTTTCACGCTTCTAATTTCTAAGAATAGCACATAGTATTACTATAGTATATAATAAAGAATATTTCTTAGCCCTTGAGACAGACAAACTTTTGTGCACTTGACCAGTATCTGAGCTAAAGCTGTGAAGGAAATTAGCATTATATAAAGGGCACATGGTAATGGAACACCTGACTCATTCTCTGGTGACTCACACTCTGAGCTAAGCTAATGGACACAGACAATTTTTATTCAACGAGGTAGAGCAAAGAACTGGTGCAAAACTGAGGGGATGTGAAGAGTTTAGAGCTTTAAAGAACACGTACTACCTTAAAAGAGATAACTAACCTACCATCCCAGCAAAGTCTAATGAGTACAATTAAATCTAGCATTATTAATGCATTAAGCTAAACACTTTATATAAATCACTGTATATAATCTTCACAACAGTTATATGAAAGACATGCTAACATTATCCCTGTTTTCTAGCTGAGGAAACTAGGGCTGTGAGAATTTCTAAAGAATCTTCTAAGATTTAAGTGAAAATCTAGGAGACTGATATAAAACATTTTTAAATTCTGAAAGTCAGGCTGGGTGTATTCATGATGGAATTGTTTCCTTGAGGGAAGCCAAAAAGAAAAGGGGTTTAGCACTTATGTTATTTAATGCCAAGATGAGACCAAGTTAGAGATGTCAGTCTTGGAACAATTTTGTGTTGGAAGAAAGCTTGGATGGACTAAATGCAAAATTCAGTTGGCTTTTGCCTAAATGATTCCATCCAAAAATAGTTCTAGCAGATTCTGCTGATGCTCAACTCATACTGTGTTATATCCTTGCATCATTCTCTTGCATACCAGCCTGATCTCCAATGTCCAGCCTGCCAGAACAGGCAGGGGCAGAGTGCCTGATAATGGTGATGCTGAGAGACTGTGCCCATAAGTACAGAGAGGCCAGGTTAGTTGAGAAGTGAGAAATGACTACTGGATTGAGCAACATGGCTTTCGTGGCATGGTGGAGGCAAACATTTGATTGAAATGAGTTAAGGAGATAGTGGGAGGAAGGAAACGAGAGATAGTGAGCATAGACCACTTCTATGAATGATTTGATAGATACCTTCACCACTTAAAAAATGCAAACAGCTTACATCACATCTTTTTCTACTGCTGAAGACATATTGTCGTCGGCACGCTTAACATATAAGAATATCAGAGAGGAACAGCAGCATGACATCTGAATTAGGAATCGTAAAACTTGCATTTTAGGCTGAGCTTAAAATGTGACTAGATTTTTGGCCCTAAACAAGCTATTTCCCATTTTCTTATTCTCTTGTCTATTCAATGAGATTTGCAGCTTTAGATTTCATTATTTCCCCAAGGAAATTAATTTGAATTGTCTCAAGATCTAATATTCTTTTCTTCTCATGGTACATAATACATATCCGTTTGTTGTCAATATATTTAATAAGAATATATACTTAAAATGTTCCATTCTCTCTCTTTTAGTTTTTTTTTTAACCTGTTACAAGATCTTTTCTTTAATGACCTCTGGAGACTTGATGAGAAAACTCCCTTATTACTTGGATATGACATGTCAGTTACTATTAACTTAAATGTGTGATCTTGTCAAGATTTGCATCTATAGGATGGCTTTTCATTTAAGCTACCATTAACTAGCTATGACATAAATGTTGACCTTAAAGTTGAAACATTTTATTAATCCTATATTGCTTTCAGTTAGAAAATTGTCCAACATATGGAAAATATTTCAAAGAACTATTTTTTCAAGACTGAATACTGATTTGTGCCTATTTTCACACTTGTTTAGTGTGCACAGTTATTTGACACTTTGGTCAAAGTTATATTTATATTTAAATGAACTACTTCTTTTTCAGCATAGCACAGAATTTAATTTAGTGGGCATAGTCTTTGGATTAGGAAAATCTGATTTTCAACCTTCGTTCTGCCATCTGCTAATGTTAGGACATTTTGCTAGTTAATAGACATCTCAAAGCCTCATTTTCCTTTTCTGCAAAATAAGAGACCCTGAGCTTTGTGAAAGACAAAGGAGACATGCTTGTAAAATGTTATGTACAGTGTGTGAATCTAAGTAAATGTTCAGGAATCTATTATCACTGTGAACAAGCAACTTACAAAGTTTTAAAAGAATTAAAACACGTTATGATATGGTGCCCAGCCTCAAGGAATTTACACACCAGTGAAAGCATCTGACGTATAGTTTAAGTGCAAGGAAATTCTTAAGAGTCATTTAAAAATATAAAAGCTAAGAACTGTGGGAATATAAAAGCAGAAATACTTCCAGAAGAAGAAATACTTCCAGCTTGGGATTTTAGGAAAAGCCTCATCATGGATATGATATTCGAGGAAGGAGTAACAATTTTTGTCTGGTGGGGAAGGAAAAGGAAAAGAGAGGAAGTGGAGGAGGCGGAGAAGGAAAGAAAAAGGTAGACTTTTCAGGTAGAGAGAGCAGGTAGAGTAGCTTGAGCAAGGAGGGATGACTCATTCACACAGCTGGAGCAGAGTGTTGGGTGCAGAGAATTGGGAGGTGAGAGGTGACGGATGAATTGGGGGTAGAGGTAGGAAGACCATGTAAGATTTTAAAAGCCATGCTACAGTGTTTATCATAAGCAATGGTGGAATCACAATTTTAAGCAAGAGAATCACACAATCACGACACTGAAGCAATAGATCAGAGGTTTCAGGGAAACCTGAAAATCACGTTTATTTGGTGGTCTGTGAAAGCCATTTAGATGAGCAAAGTGAAAAAACTGGATGGGGACTTTGGAGATAAAGGAAGGACAGAAATAGAGATTTGTTTTAGAGGTGGGTCTGAAATGATCTGATGATCATCTGGACATGGGCAACGAGGGAGAAGGAAGTATTAAAGCTGACTTCAGGGACAATCTGGGAGCAAGATGGTGGAGTAGAACTCTCCAGGGCTCATCCCACCATAGAAATATCAATTTAAACAACTATCCACATATGAAAATACCTTCACAAGAGCTATGAAAATGTGGCTGTAGCCCAATAAAAGGCACATTGAAGAGGGTAGGAAGAACAATTTTATATTACCCAAGACACCCCTCCCCAACCCTAGGCGCATAGTGGCTGAGAGAGATACCATCAGCTTGGGGCAAAGAGAGAGAAGTCAGCACAGAACATTGACTTTTACCCCAACACTGGGCTTACCACCCAGCACCAGGCAGATCCCCACAGTCCAAACTACAGACCAGTATCCATGGATTGAGCCTCTAGACTGACCCTGGTGCCCCATGGGACCATGTAGCCCTAAGGCTTCAGCCTTGTGTGGTAGACTCAATCTCTGGCCTGCACTACTGCTGGGCCAACATCAGCAGCCCTGGATTCTGGACAGCCCTTAGCTATAGGCAGCCCTCAAGCAGCCCAGACTTCTGAAACCTATCTCACACTATATTCAGAAATCAACTCAAAATGGATTAAAGACCTAAATGTAAGACTAAAAACTGTGAAACTTTAGAAGAAAACACAGTGAAAAAGCTCTATGACATTGACCTAGGCAATAAATTTTTGGATATAACCTCAAAAGCACAAGTAATAAAAACAAAAATAGACAAATGAGATTATATCATACTGAAAAGCTTCTATAAAACAAAGGCAACAACCAACAGAATGAAGAGATAACCTACAGAATGGAGAAAGTATTTGCAAACTACATATCTGATAATGGGTCAATATCCAAAATATATAAGGAATTTATTAGCAAGAAAGCAAAATGACTTGATTAAAAATTTTGCAAAGGACATTTTGCAAAAGAAGACATACAAATGGCCAACAGGTATATATGAAAAAATTCTCAACATGACTAATCATCAGGGAATTACAAATCAAAACTACAATGAGATACCACCTCACATCTTGTATCAAAGGGACAAAAGATAACAAGTGTTGGAGAGAATGTGGAGAAAAGGAAACCCTTGCACACTGTTGGTGGCAATGTAAATTAGTCCAGTCATTATGGAAATAGTATGGCGGTTTCTCAAAAAATTAAAAATAGAACTACTATAAGATCCAGCAATTCCACTACTGGGATCCAAAGGAAGTGAAATCATTATGTCAAATGATATCTGCACTCCCATGTTCATTACAGCGTTATTCACAATAGCCAAACATGGAATCAACCTAAGGGTCCATCAACAGATGAATGGGTAAAGGAATGTGGTATATATACAAAATGGAGTACTATTCAGCCTTAAAAAGAAAGAAAGCCTGTCGTTGTGACAACATGGATGAACCTGGAGAACATTACATTAAGTGAAATAAGCCAAACACAGAAAGACAAATACCACATGATCTCATTATATAAGAATCTAAAAAAGTTGATCTCATAGAAGTAGAAAATAGAATAGTAGTTACCAGGGGCAGGGGGTATTGGGGGGTTACAGAGATATTTGTCAAATGATACAAAATTTCAGTTAGATAGGAGAAACACGTTTAAGAGATCTATTGTACAATATAACTATAATTAATAATATATTGTATATATTATATTCTTGAAAAGCACTAAGAGAGTGTATGTTAAGTGTTACCACAAAAATGATAACTATGTAAGGTAATGCATATGTTAATCAGCTAGATTTAGTCATTCCACAATGTGTATATACTTCAAAATATTTGTACACAGTAAGTACAATTTTATCTGTCAATTAAAACATATAAATTAAGGGAAAAAAGGGGCAGAGCCTTCGGGAAGTGATTAGTCATGAAGACAGAGCCCTCCTGATTGGGACTAGTGCCCTGTTATAAGAGGCCCAATGGAGGTCCTTGGCCCTTCCACCATGTGAGAGTGGAGACAGAACACACCATATATCCATATACGAGCAAGCATAGCCTTACCAGTCACCAAATCTGTTTGCACCTTGATTTTGGACTTCCCAGCCCCCAGAACTATAAGAAATAAATTCTTGTTTTTAATATGTTAAGAAATATATTAAAAATAAAATATCGACAATTTATTGTACATGGTCTCTTTGGTTATAGACTCATTTTAACCTAAATCTTATCAGTTTAATGCATTAAATTGTAATTGTTAAAAAAAAAGCTGTCATCAAGATTTCAAAATATAGGAGATACAGAAGAAGTTTTGAAGACAGGTGTTGGTAGGAGCAGAAAAATCTCATGCTTATAAGGACCAGGCAAGTAAGGGGAATGAATGAAGTAGGCTAGATTAGGGGTTTGATAGGGAGGGGTGGGGACTGTGGAAACTGTCCTGTGTACCAAAGGAAGCATCTATTCAGCTTTAGTTAGTCATTGTCATGGAGAATTCATGTCAAATAATACCAGATCGTTCTGTTTTCAAGAGAAACTGAATTTTCAAATTTTAAAGTAATTTATCCTGTTTTATTTTCTTTAGATTTAATTATTTTTCAACACTGTATAGATGAAACAAAACAAGAGATGAGAATGAAAACTTATGATAATTTATAATTTTTTATAATTGCCGGATATTTTCATCTATACATTTGCTTAAAGTACTGTTATGTTTCCCTTTAGCATTTACATGCATTTTTTCAACTGCCTTAGAATAGATATGATTCATACTTAACTGATTACTATTACTACATATTCCAAGTAGTGGTTCTTTTCTTCTTTTCCTTTTGTGCTCTTTTCCACAATAGTTTCTTCTACAACATATACTAGTTTCAAGAGAGCTTGAGAAGAAGTAATCAATATATCCATAATATAGATTCTAAAATAAGTGGATGAGGTTTTAGACAGGGGAATATGAGTGTGCACAGGTGTGTTTGTGTGTTTAGTTTCAGGTACAAGAGAAAGTGTGGACAAAGCATTTTTAAATAGACTGAGCATCTGGGACTTAAAATGCAAGAGTACAAAAAAGGAAATTTTAAAAAGTCTAGATAAGAGCACAAAGAAAGAAATAAGATCCAGGTAAAAGAGCTTTTAAATGAATTTTAACAAGCTGATGTATCAATCAAATCGTACAAAATTTCTATATCTTCTATATGGAGGTGTGATGATAGCTCAGTTGATTTTATTTTAAGCAACATCTTTTAAGAAATACTGAGAAAGAAATTGATGTAAGATAGCACAGATGTATCATCTGCAAAAATTCAAACTAATCTTTCAATATAAGAATTCACATCAAATTTATGCAAAGTCGTTCTTTATATAGCAAGTTTTGATGCCATTGAAATAATGGATAATTTTTTTGGTGGAAATATAATCTATTAAGGTTTTGGAAAAAATAAATGTATGTATTTCATGACTGAAAGAAAGCTAATGACAGAGAGCAAAGTCTGAGGCATAATTCTGAAGATAAAAGAGATCAGTTAATTCTCCCTCCAATCATTTTATCTTCCCAATGTGCTATTCATCTTACAGCTTGTTGCCTGGTAACCTGGTGATGATGAGGAATAATCATGGCATACCAACACTGAAGGTACAGGTGATTTTGTATTATGATCCCTGCTCACTTTTAAGCTGAGTAGGCAATAGTGGGTGGCTCAGTTCCAAGAGAAAGGGCTTTGTTGTTACAGAGAAAGAATGCTGGATATAAGATGACAATTTTGCTTCTACCGGGTACTGATTGTGGCTCTTGGAAAGTTCCTTGAATTCAGACAGCCTCAGTTTCTTCATCTGTATAATGGAGATAAACTAGGCCGGGCGCGGTGGCTCACGCTTGTAATCCCAGCACTTTGGGAGGCCGAGGAGGGCGGATCACAAGGTCAGGAGATCGAGACCACGGTGAAACCCCGTCTCTACTAAAAAAAAAAAAAATACAAAAAATTAGCTGGGCATGGTGGCGGGCGCCTGTAGTCCCAGCTACTCGGAGAGGCTGAGGCAGGAGAATGGCGTGAACCCGGGAGGCGGAGCTTGCAGTGAGCCGAGATCGCGCCACTGCACTCCAGCCTGGGGGACAGAGCGAGACTCCGTCTCCAAAAAAAAAAAAAAAAATGGAGATATACTTAGTACCCAACTGTTTAAGTTGTCAGGAATCTTACATAAGATCATGCATGTAAAATAGACAAATACAACTATTTTTAATATTAACAGTATTACTATCACTAAAATGGATAAAGTTTGCTGTTATTGGAGGCTATTTGGAAACACTGAAGTTATTTGTTATTGAAAGGTGAATCAAATAGCTAATTATGATGCTTTGTTTATTCAGTGGAACCTTTAGTTGAAATTAAGATTAATTTCAATTAAAGCCAAAAGGAATTTATAGAAAGGATATTCATGGTATACATATTCAATGGATGGCTGATAAGCCAGGCTTGGGAATTGGAAGAAACCAGGATAGTCTGGGAGAATGAACGCCATCACTCATAGATAGGGTACTGCAGCTGAATTGCTAGGCTCCATCTTTTTTGAACTCTCTTTTCCTCTTTATTTTTGAGATTCAAATTCCTGGTATGAATGCATGTCAAAATAGTCTCACCTGGGTCACGTGCTCCCTCTTTTAACAATGTTGTTACCAAAAGGAAATCAAGACTCTGTTAGAAATGGTAAATGGACACTCACGCCTAAAAAATTCTGAAAACAAACAGGTTTCCTAACTCCCTAAAATAAAAACAACAAAAAATGTCCTTAATACCAACTGTCACAAATGTGTGAATAAAGAAATGGTAAATGGACACTCATAGCCTAAAAAAATCTGAAAACAAACAGGTTTCCTAACTCCCCAAAATAAAAACAACAAAAAATGTCCTTTATACCAACTGTCACAAATGTGTGAATAAAAAACTACTAGGTCATAAGAGGCCATGAACTCGATTGTATAGAGGCTTAAAAACTATTACTACCTAGTATTTATTCAGTGTTTACTATGTGCTAGAACTTGTGCTAAACCCACCAAGCATATTACACAATATGCGTAAATATATTACTTATGTAATACTGAATGCCAGATAATGGACAAATTGTAAATTTATTGAATTAGGGTCTTGCTTTTATTTGATTTTTGTGAATAATTGTGGCTTTCTTTTTTCTATCTTAATCCTCATAATAGGAAGTTGTTATGATTATTGAATTAATCAAGGGTCTTTGGGTTTATAAGTGACAGAAACCCAACTCTGACTGAACTAAACAAAAACGGTAAATTGACTAGTTTATGCCAGTGGGAAAAACACGGGAGTGGCCCTCAAATTCCACGGAGTTGCTGCAGGAACAAGGGCCTTGGAGTCAACACTGCCAGGTCAGTCTCTCTCTCCATCAGGCTCTCCCTTTGCTTGTATCTGATAATCTTAATTCTTTCCTACTGCAGACAGATCTTCTCCATATGGTGGAGAAATAGTCACTAGCTCACTAGCATCTTCAACTTTCCAGTCTTCCCAGCACCCTATCTCCAAATCAGAACAGAAAGGATGGAAAGGTGGGTTTAGTTTTGTTTTTCCAATTCCCTTTTTTTTTTTTTTTTTTTTTGAGGCAGAGTCTCACTCTGTCGCCCAGGCTGGAGTGCAGTGGTGTGCTCTTGGCTCACTGCAACCTCCGCCTCCCGGGTTCAAGCGATTCTCCTACCTCAGCCTATCGAGTAGCTGGAACTACAGGTATGTGCCACCACGCCCGGCTAATTTTTTGTATTTTTGGTACAGACAGGTTTTCACCCTGTTAGCCAGGATGGTCTTGATCTCCTGACCTCGTGATCCACCCATCTCAGCCTCCCGAAGTGCTGGGATTACAGGCATGAGCCACTGCACCCAGCCTCCAATTCCATTTCTTGATTTTTATGTCTGCTATTGGAAAAGAAAAAAAAAAGAAAAATAATTTTAAAATCCTATTTCTATTAGCATACTAAACCTGATATCCTTCCTTCCTCCATCTCTAAAAAATGGGGAAGACAGAGAAATGGAATGAAAAATCTTCAAAGCTCGAAGGACAAAGGGAGTTTCCTGTTGTAGGATGTGATGTGAAAGGAAGTTAGAAGATGGACTGTCCTGAAGCATAGACATGACCCTCTCCAACTCATCATTTGAGATCAGCTGTCCTGGTAGGAACCCCTCCAGCCAACCCTTTCTCAAGTTATTTACTTCCATCTACTGGAAAATTGACATTCTATGCTGATTTTATTGGATGAAGACACTACTCGCATATGTATTAAAATTGTCCTAATGAATACAGAAATCTGTGACATCTACAACGTGAGTAGTGCCCCTGGGATCAGATAGTTTCCACCTTTACAACTTTACAGAGTTCTATATACTTCATAACTCTCCTGAATACAGTGGGAATCCCGTATGCTCTGTTTGGGGGCTGTGGCCTGAAGAAAGACTGTGGCCCCCTGACAACTTAGTCTTGACCACAACTGGTAGAAACTACCACTATGACTAAGGTAGTAGAAGATGCATTCTATTATTGCTTATAATTTTCTTTGCTTTTCAATCCTTTATTTCCTTAATTTTATGAAATATGTACTGACAGCACATGCCACCTTACATTGTACATGTGCCTGGACTGAATTTTCCCCAAGAGTGATCTTACAGAAAAATGCACTAAGATACAGCTGGTGTTCTTACATGGAGGTTGTGGGGTGTGGTGGCCAGAATTGTGATTGGCAGGAAGAGTTTAAGAGCACTGGACTCATTGCATGAATTTTGTTTTACATTGAAAAAGTGTTTCTGAGGAATAGCCTCATTTATTCATTAATTTAACAAATTATGAATATAAATATGCCAGACACTGGGGATAATGTGATGAACAAGATGGGTAAAATTCTTATCCTTACTGACTCTGATGAAAAAAGTATAGACCCCCACTCAAACTATAACAATTAAGTGTGATAAATGCTGTGATAGAAAAATGATAGACATTTATGGAAATGAGCAGAATGAACATCTAATTTTAGGGTTCTGGGAAGATGTTATAATCTGGCTTTTGACTTGGCTCTATTCCCCTATAGTGAAGTCATTGGCTTTTTGGCATAGTTCTTTAATAAGCTCCTAAACTAATTTCTAGGTGAAAACAATGAGAGAACTCACAGAAGAACATAGGTCCTCCTATTTCCACTTTAAACTTTATATCTGTGTTAATAGGTGTGCGTATGAAAGTTGGAAATGTGTCTGACAATGAAAGCATGCATCCCTGTGTTCTTGTTATAGGTAAAGATAGCTAGACCTATATAAATAATTTTTCATGGATAACATAAAAGTTTCAATTAAAATCTCAGTAGGCATTTAATACATAACTCCTAAATGAAGTTCTTTGCATTTGTCTTGATCAACAAATTACTTCCCTGGGTGATAACCATAAACAGCTTAATTTGGCAGGAGAATGAGCATGTACCTTATGTTTATGGATAAAAGGGTGCTTGCTACCTGATGATGCAGGTGCTGAGGAGTCTGGTCAGAGACAGACATTGGTGGGAGTGGAATGGATGGGTGGGTTGCAGCGGTTAAGACTGCTATTTTAGCACAGGCACGCAGAAGTGCCAAGAACTTGAAAGCATGACAGATAGTGAGTGAGGAAGCCAAGCCAGTTAAGGATGGCCTCCAATTCATGGTTGACAGCCAAGAGTAACTTGTGGTTAACAGAGCAGGCAAACACGCTCTACATACACCCGCTCATTCTGAATGTGCTCTAGATAAGATTATCTCAAGTTCTGTGGCTAGCTTTGAACTGGAATCACTGACTGGTAGTATGCCAATATCTCTTTGTGTGTTCTTTGGAAGTACTTACCTCACTTTAAATTGTCAACTATACATATGTGATAGCGAGATTTATTGCAGACTTAAGTCCTTGGCAGTCGCCAGTTGCACTCCTAGAACGCTGTCCTCAGATTGTCCTGTGGCTGACACTTACTTTGTCAGTCTCTTCTCAGTGTCAATATTAGTTCTTCCAGAATTCTTTCTTGAATCCATTTTAAAAAGACAAACCAGAGCTTTCTGTTATATTTTAGTTTTATTATCTTATAGCATGTATGATTGTTTGAAGTTATCTTAAAGATTTTATAATTGACTATTTCTTTATTATACGCATGTTTGGATATTGCTATGTTGCAGGTATTCTTCTTTCTGGTCTGGAAGCTCTGTGACAATGAGGAATTTCTCTATCTCATTCACCTTTGTACCCTCAGAAGCTAGAAGAGCCCCTGCTACTAGCTCCTCTCTGTTGCTTGAGGGCAAGAATTATATCTCAGACAAAGTCCTGAACTTTATGTCCAGCACAGTCGGTGAACATAAAGATGCTCATTAATACTTAGATTTCTTTAACGGGAAATACAATAAAACCTTATAGAAGTGACAGATAATGAACATTAACTGAACTCCCTGTTGGCTAAAAGAGCTGGTTTTTTCCTAACTTTTAAGTTAACTTAAAATCAGCATTTTTTTGTGTATTTGTGTGTTTAATGTCCACTTGAGTACCATTATGTGACAGGTGCTTTTAGAAGTGAAGAAAGGTAAAAATGTCCTTGCCTTTTAAGATCTTATACTCTGTTTTAAAATGAGCCAATGAAATGCTTTCTCCTTTCTAATATTTGTAAATGGTGGCTACCTGTGTCCTTAGACATAATGATATTTGTTGAAAGAATGAATCAGTGAATCAATGAATCAATAAGAATCAATGAACCCATGAGAAATAGAAGAGCTAAGGGAACAAAACACAGCCAATTTGTCTATGAGTCAGTCTATGAGCCAGAGTAGGAGGATCTGCTTACATGAAGTCTTCGACTCATGAAACAGGCTACACTGATTTTTTCACCCAGTGGAAGTCACTGTTTCCTTGTGCTCATAGCATTGTTTCTTACCCCGTGGGATGCTCACTGTGTCCCTGTGCCTGGAATGCCCCTTCCTCATGGTCTCCATATGTTCAAAGTCCAGGCACTAAGGATAAAATTAAACATCATCACTTCAGTGAAATATTTTATTGCCTCCCTTGTAGTAAGTAAATTTCTCCTGCCTCTGAATTCTGAGAATGCTCTGCTGATTCCTTGCCTGTGGCACTTAACCTTCCCATGTTAAATTACCATTATTTATGTCTGCATTTGATTTTCTCTTTTAGACTCTCAGCTCTTCAAGGGCAGGCTTCATTGCTGATTTCTCTGAGTAGCCAACCTTCAGTAATTTATTCAATAAATCTTTACTGAAGATTTATTACGTGTCAGGTACAGTGCTCATTTTGGAGAAACAGTTGTGAGCAACTGACACAGACAAGGGAAACACTCACTTGCCCTGTATTATAGGGTTTAATAATAGAGAATAGTATTAATGGCTTTTATGTGTTGAGCACTTCAGCCAATTTAAGACAATTATCTTAGCATATTGTGATAGGTAAGGACATAGGTTTTCAACTCCCTAGATTATGATTTAGTTCCTGGCTCTATCACTGGTTGGATGTGTGGTCTTAAGGTGGTAATACAACCTCTTGGAGTTTCTGCCTCAGTTATTACCACAAATAATGCTGTATAACAAACTAAACCAAAGCAGATAAAAACATAATTTATTAGGCTCATGAGTCTGTGGGTTGATTGGATTGCTCTTCTGGTCTAGACTAGGCTAGACTGGTCTCACTGTTGCTAGCTCATGTGTCTGTCTGTGATGAGCTAATGAGTCAGCCAGGACAATGGGGCAGTCTAGAATAGCCTCACTCTCTGCATAGCGAGCCTGGACTTCTACACGTGGTGGCTCTGGGGATCCAAAACAGCTAGTAGAAACATGCTGTTTGTAATGTAGGCTCAGAATTATCAGAGTGTCACTTTTGTCATTTCTATTGCTTGAGCAAGTCCCAGGGCCAGCCCAGATTCATGAGGTGGGAAACAGACTCTATATTTTGATGGGCATTGCTGCAAAGTCACATTGTACAGGGTGTGAACACAAGGGGACATCAACAATTGTGGGTGATTTTTGGACTTCATCTACTACAACTTCAGTCTATAAAACAGGGATGATAGTAATAGTCCCCATTTTATAGGTGAATTGTGAAAACTGTATGACAGGTGTCCTCAACCTCCCCGACCCCCCCCCCCAACACCCCCACCCCTACCCCCCTCAACACACACACACAGGGCCACACGGCAGGAGGTGAGTGGCAGGTGAGCCAGCGAAACTTCATCTGTATTTACAGTTGCTCCCCATTTCATGCATTACCGCCTGAGCTCTGCCTCCTGTCAGAGCAGCAGCACATTAGATTCTCATAGGAGCACGAACCCTATTGTGAACTGTGCCTGTGAGGGATCTAGGTTGCATAAGCTTTATGAGAATCTAATACCTGATGATCTGTCACTATCTTCCATCACCCCCAAATGGGGCCATCTAGTTGCAGGAAAACAAGCTCAGGGCTCCTACTGATTCTACACTATGGTGAGTTGTATAATTATTTCATAATAGATTACAATGTAATAATAATTAGAAATAAACTACACCATAAATGTAATGCACTTGAATCATACCAAAACCATCCCCTTCCCAACAACCCAGTTCGTGGAAAAATTGTGATCCAGAACACCAGTTTGTGGTGCCAAAAAATTTGGGGACCACTGTTGTGTGAGATAATGTGGAAAAAGCTGGATTGTTACCTGGCACTTAAGAATAACTGTAAATGTTGGAAATTTGTTATTATTATATCATGTATCCTCACAGCCAACCATATAGAGATATTATTATAATCCTCATCTAACAAAGGAAGATTATGGAGCCAGCATTCAAACGACAGTTTGTTTCACCTTAAAGCTTGTAGCACAGATTTCTTTTCTGTTTTGTTTTGTTTTTTCTTTCTGAACACACAAGCAGACATTTTTCATTCTCCCTTGCTGTTAGGTGTGACTATGTGATAAGATTCTAAATGGGGAACAGATTACTATGAGGTGCTTCCCTGCTGGCTCATAAAATCCTTCTGTGTGGATCTTACATGTTCTTTCCCTTTCACGGCTTGAAGCACATAGCACAACAGCTACATGAACCTTAGAAGTTATGTGATAAACATGAGAGGGCCACGGAATAAAAGGAGTCCAGGTCCCTGAATCTCCATGTGGAAGAGAAATCCTTGTAGATCTGGAATTCTGATTTGGGATTTTAGTGAGCCAGTAGTTAAGTTTTATTGTGAATATCCAATAAAGTGTTGGAGTTTGTTACATCAATAACTAACTAATACAGTTTAGTTGTAACAAACTAATACCAGCTGTAACAAATTCATTAATTGCAGTTAGGTTTTACTAGCTATTACAAACGAACCAATACAGAATTTAATTTCTAAAATACTATGCTATACAATTTAGAATAGTTAAACCTTTCCTAGACAGTATTTTGTATATATGAGGCATTCTGACGTTTGTTGAAATGAGAGGATTCCAGAGCCAAACATAAGCTTTCTAGTCATTTAATTCTATTGGTACTTCCTTTCTGCCTATGATTTCCTTGCTTTCTTATCACCCAGACAAACTTGTTCCTTTTTGGTTAAAGTGGACTTAACAGGTTGAGGGACAGCTAATTTGGACCAGAAGATCCAATTCTCTAGAGTACCATTATTAGAATCCATTTTATCTACATAAACAAGATCAAATAATATTTTCAGGCAAAATGAAAAAAATTTGAATACCTTTTCTGTAGATTGAAAATACTTGTTTTAGGGTCTCTATGTTCAATTCTGAGGACAACTGGGGTCAGGGAGATTCTAAGAGGATTGAAAGTAGGTTTTAACAGAGAGCCAAATCATGAGTGAACTCCCATTCACAATTGCTTCAAAGAGAATAAAATACCTAGGAATCCAACTTACAAGGGATGTGAAGGACCTCTTCAAGGAGAACTACAAACCACTGCTCAATGAAAT